>NW_022589721.1:30700078-30714746 GCF_004348235.1 Phoca vitulina
GTGGGGGGCGCCCGCCGCCGCGCCGCCGCCCGCCCGCCCGCCGCCGCCGCCCGCCGGCCCGAGCATGCTCAGTCTGCGGCCCGGGAGGCGCCCTCCCGCGTGGCAGGGCTGGGCGGGCGGCGGCGCGCGAGGCCCTTCCCGGAGCCCCGGGGGGTCGCGGGTCGGCTTCTGAGGAGCGGCCTGGGGCGGCCCCGCAGGTGCCCCCGAGCGAGCTCTGAGCCCAGGAGCACGGCCAGCGGGGCGGGCGACCCCCCCACACACACACAGGCGAACCCATTGGTGCTGCCCACCCACTTCCTGCTGGACGTCGGCGGCTCAGCCACCTGCGGGATGTGGCCCACTGGGAGAGGCGAAGGCTGAGGACGGATGGGACAGCTGCCATCCTCCGAGCGCCCCTCGCCAGGCACGGCACACGACACGCGCGGAGGGGCCTACAGTTCTGGGCATCACGGTGTTCGGAAGGCCTGGCGGCACATGGTGTTACAGCCGAGGAAACAGCCTCCGCGGGGGAGACAGGGTGGGACTCCGGAGACCGTGCACAGCCCCGCAGACAGACCGCGCTGCGCCAACTCACATCCCAACCAGAACCGCGGTGTAACCAAGCAATTGCAGCCGCTGTGACTCACGGCTAATGCGGTGGGGGAGGGGGGTATTCAAGGCAAGACACCTGAAAGAAGGCACAAGAAGAAGAAGGGGGGAGGTGAAGTCTAAGGAAGGAAGTTCCATCCAGAAGGAGGGCACCTAGCATGCAAAGGCCTGGAGGCACGACAGCCAGCGCTGTTTTTTACCCACACTTGGGATCCAGTATAATGGAGCAGAGCCCACCGGGAGAGGTGCAAGGGAGGCAGGCTGCACATCAAGGGCCTTGAGAGCCAAGTGAGGAAGTTGGAATTCGACCCTAAAGACAACAGGAAGCCACTGAAGAAGCTTCCGCAGGAGAAAGGCTGGGTCACCAGTTTGGCAGTCACCCTGGTGGAAGTGTGTGTGGTGGGGGTAAGGTGGGTATTAAAGCTACAAGAAGGGGTGTCAGGAGGGCGTTGCTGCCATCTGGGCCACGGCAGTGGAAGGCCACCTTCTGTCTGCCTTGCTCTCCTTCCCACAGCACCCAGCCTCGCCTCGCACAGCACATGTGCTCCCTAAATGTGTGGTGCATGGCAAATAAATGAATATTTATTTCTCCATAGAGAAAATGGATTCCTTTCTTTCACAATTTTTTTTGTCTTCAAAATGTGATCAAAATCATGTAACATTTATTTTGCCATAAACACTGCATTTTTATGCAGCCTGATTTTTGAAAGTCAGTACAAGTCCCCAGCATTCTCCTCTGCATTTGTTAGTTCCGGGGAGGTAGGGGGTTTGCTGGTATCCTGGTAGGTTTCGAGTGCTGGATAAGAGATCTCTAGGAGATATTGTTACATGAAGGAGCAAAGTGCACAACAGTGTTTATAATAAGATAACTCTTGGGAGAGAAAGGGGGAGACACAAATGTATACTTGAATTTGCTCGTATTGGCATAAAAATACACTGGAAGGCTGTGTAAGAAACTTGTAAAGTAGAGGTTAGCTATGGGGCTGGAGTGGGTGGAGGACCGGGTGGACAAGGTCTGGGTGAGAGAGAGACTTCCCATTATACTTTTTTGAACCAAAAATAAATTACACACATGCATAATGTGTTACCATCTGCGTCTAGAATCTTAATGAACCTTGAGATAACTTTACATGCAACATGTTCCCAATGGACATATCCCAAGACCTACTCCTCCCACTGCCCCAATTCCTATGCGGCACAATAGTACTATGACTTATTACCGTTAAGTCTTCCTCTTCAGTCCTGCTATGCTCATGGACTGGAGGTGAGGAGAGAGGAGGACACCGATTCAGAAACTGAGGCCTCCAGGAGGCCAGGTCTCCAGTGCCAGCATGGACGTAATCTCTGTGTCCGCACCCAGGGGTCTTCCCCACGGTAACAATCATGGTGGCTGCGGTCCCTGGTGGCCAGCATGACACCCATCAATGGTCTGGCTGGAGTGATGCCGTCTGGGCCCAGAGATTCCCTCACCCAGTGCCCTCCTCATGGATGGGCTCCATGCCATCCCGCTCCAAACTGGTACATTCTCAGACCCACAAGGTGAGGCTCTGAGCAGCTAGGGGCCCATAGGAGGTCTGGAAGGGTGAGCCCAGGTGGAACTGACTCAAAGCAAAATAGTGCTCCACCGTCATCCCCCTCTCGGGGAATGACCCACGATCCATCCCAGCACACGAGCCAGAAACCCAACGTCAGCCTAGGCTTCCTGGTCCCTGCCTCGTTCTCTCTACCCACCTCATCTCCCACACATGTAATTAAATACCAACTTCTGTCAATTCCACCACGTAAATAGCTCTCAGAGTCATCTATAACAGGGGCCCTACGACAGTGTTGTTTTTTTAAATCTTCTTCAACAGGAGTCTGTGAGTGATGGTGTCTAGAGGAAGGGGTAGAATCTTAGCCTGACGCTCTGAGGTGAGCAGCTGCAGAGACGACAGGAGGACATGGATTCTGGGACAGATGCAGAGCCTGAGGCAGGCTTCCGGTGCTGTTGGAAAGTGACACCCCATTGGAAAGAGCTGAGCACCGAGACAGCCAGCTCAGCAGGAGCTACTCCTGGCCAAGTTCGGTTCTGGGGGATTGAGGTTGCTTTCCCTCACAGGGCCACAGGGTCTGGGGCCCGTTCAGGATGAAGACAGAATCAGAGCAGAGTGGACCAGCATGTTCTCTCTCTGTCACAGAAGGCAGGTTTTCAATGGTGACATCCTGTGGCAACAAGGAGCAACTGTCCCGAAATGCTTATCAGAGGCAGCAGGCTCCACAGGATGGGGACGAAGTTGGAATAGCCTCCCGCTGGGGCTGGGTAAGCCCCCACTGTCTTACAACAATTTGGGAGAAGAGAGATCCCCAAGAGAGAGAAACTTCACTTCCTGCCAATAGAACTGAAGGACTGGAGGCAGCTTGCCTGGCCCTCCAACCTGGCTTTGCTCTTCCCTTACTGTGTGTCCTTTAAGATGCAGTGTGACCTAATTGTAGCTCAAGGTCCCCTTCTATAAAACAAGGATGATAACAAAGTATATGTCACAGGTTTACTGCCAAGATTAAATGGATTAAAACTTAGAGCAGTACCTCATGCGGAGTAGGGGCTATGTATGTACATGAGCTATTATTTTTTACTTATTTTTTTGAAGATTTTACTTATTTATTTGTCAGACAGAGAGAGATTGAGAGAGAGCACAAGCAGGGGGAGCGGCAGACAGAGGGAGAAGCAGGCTCCCCACTGAGGAAGGAGCCCGATGCGGGACTCAATCCCAGGACCCTGGGATCATGACCCCAGCCGAAGGCAGATGCTTAACCGACTGAGCCACCCAGGAGCCCCGAGCTATTATTTTTTAAATGTTAGAATGAGTTGAGGAGATAGAAGAGGGGCTTGGGATTCTGGGTTATCAGTCACACTTTCTGCCCACGCCCTGTGCCACCACCTTGGCCAAGGACCACCCGATTTCTTATCTGAAATACCAGAGTAATTTCTTAACTGATCTCCCTAATTCTGATGTTATCCCCAGTTACCATTCTGCCATCCACATTCTATTGGTCTTTTAAAAACGTAACTCTGGGGGCACCTGGCTGGCTCAGTCGGTAGAACACGCAACTCTTGATCTTGGGGTCATGGGTTCAAGCCCCACATTGGGTGTAGAGATTACTTAAATACATAAATAAACTTAAAAAAAAAAATGTAAACCTGATACAATCACCCTGCCTCTTAAGATTCTTCCGGAGTGATTCCAGACCTTCAGAATAAGCTCCAAGCTTCATGGCTTAACATTCTTTGCCAGCTAACATCTGATTCCCGCTCACCAAGCACCCTTGCTCTGTTTGGTCCAGCAATACTAAACCTCCTGTACTTTCCAGAAAGCCCCAGGCTATCTAGCACATCCACGAATTCTTGTTCATGCTTCAGAGCTGTGTCTATAGATTCCTTCCTTCATGGAACCTGCTCAGATCTACCTTTGCATTCATACCTCCTCCACTGAGCCTCTGATACACACTTGGATAATGTTCTCAGAGCTCCGTAGTGTAATTACTTATATAAAAATGTATTTCCGGGGTGCCTGGGTGGCTCAGTCATTAAGTGTCTGCCTTCAGCTCAGGTCACGATCTCGGAGTCCTGGGATCGAGCCCCGCATCGGGCTCCCTGTTCGGCGGGAAGCCTGCTTCTCCCTCTCTCACTCCCCCTGCTTGTGTTCCCTCTCTCACTGTGTCTCTCTCTACCAAATAAATAAAATCTTTAAAAATAAATAAATAAATAAATAATAAAAATGTATTTCCTGCACTAGACTGAAGACTCTTCGAAGGAAATTCTTAAAGAAGAGCCTGAGTCTTTTTATCTTTCTTTACCCAACCCATAACACAGGATCTGGAACATAGAGACGATGCTCAAAAACGTTTTAAAACTTTACTTGAATAGATTTTGATTTGATTTTCCTCTCGTGTATTTATCTTGCCCTGCCAACCAAAAATCAAAGTCAGCTTTAGCCATCTCTGTGCTTATGACAGGTGCTTGGTTACCATGTTCAATTTGACTGATGGAGGCAGCGATACTCGCTTGAGAGTTTGGTTGGCACGGGGTGGGGAGGGGCGTCAGGAGGAGGCTGAGTCTGTTATGCCTTGGGATGGGTCTTGAAGGGAGCTACTTGGCAGCACATGAGCACCTCAGCCCAGGCCTTCACGTTTTGGTTTGATCACGTTCTGCTCTCGTTGCTTTATTTGTGAGAGACACAGACACAAGGCTGGGTTCTTGTAGCTCTGACGCAGTCCATATAGTAGCACTTCATCTGCACATCAGCCTGCCGAGAGCCCTCTTAGGAGGAAACGAGACCAGACAGCAGCCCTTGACTAAAGGACGCAGCTTTAAGGGGCCGAGCCTGGATGTGAACAGCCAGTCCCTGCTCCTCGCCATGATGACATGCTGCCCCTATGCTCTTCATGAGCATTGCTTCCGTTATCTGTGTGGCTTCTGTTTATAAATTCTATAGGGATCTCACTACCATCGTCTAAGACCATGTTTCTCAACCTTGGCATTATTGATGTTTGGGACTGATGATTCTTTGTCGCGAGTGCGTCCCTGTGCGTTGTAGACTGTTCCACAGCATCCCTGACCCCTACCCCCTAGAGACCACTTGCACCACCCCACCCTTCACTGTGACAACCAAAATGATCTCCAGGCATTGACCACTATCCCCGGGGCACAAACTGGCCCTGTATTGAGAACCACAGGTCCAAAAATAGACTTAGGGCAAATTTTGTAACAAATGATAATGACTGTAAATCCAATTCAAATAAAATTATTGATACTTTCTTCGTAGGCCGGTATTTATTCCATGGGATCAGATCAACTGATTTTACTTAGAGATTGGCCTGGACAAACCTTCCTTCTGGCAAAGGTGCTCGTTCAACCTTTCTTCCTTGGTTTCTTGTGTTTCCATCATATGTACATCTACCTTTAATTCCTGCCTCTGTGTGTGTGTGTGTGTGTGTGTGTGTGTGTGTGTGTGTTTCACAGGGGTCTTTCTAAGCCATCTGACCAATTTGTAAGGATCAGTTTAGTTAAAATACTTACATAATCATAATTCCATTAACTAAGCACAAAGAGTCTGTGGCATTTCCCATTACATTAACTGGGGGGAACTGATGTCACATTTTGCTCATCATGTAATCCTTGAAACCATCCCTCAGGATCAGGCAAGGCAGGTGCCCATCATAATGTGGACTGAGTTAGGGTGTCATCGTCAATCCTCATATGAAACATTAGTGCAGCTTTGTCATTTTTTGAAGACAGAGTTCAGTCTAAATGGATATTTTAATATGTCCTGGCTGCACATCCTAAAACATGGGTAATCCTGCATCTGCCCCATCCCAATCTGGAGGTCAGGAGTATTCTTGTGAAAGGCACACAGGCATTAGAATCAAAGGGACCCAGTTGGACCCCCACTTCAGCCGTGTGCCCCCTGTGTGACTTGCAGCCTGGCACACAATCTGCCTAATATCTGTTTCCTCATCTGTAGGTTTACATGAGAATTAAGTCCGTACAGGAAAAGGCACAGAGAGAAGCATACATGGAACAAAACCCATAGCGGAGCCCCGGCCAGGACTCATAATGGCAGCCATACTGACCCCTTCTGATTCGCTGCAACCACCAAACTGCCTTTGTCAGCCGTCCTTGTAGGATGGGGACCTCAGGCCCGAGTCCTGACCCACAGTCCCTGAGCAGAAGAATATGTCACTTCCTGTGTGAGGAGATAGAGCGTGTGGGTAGGAGATACACAGGTGCATATAAGCTCTCTTCCATCTGTACAAAGGAAAACAAAAACCAAACTGGGTGGGGGAAAGGCCAGTTTCAAAATGGAGATAGATCAGAACCGTGAAGACAGCTCTGAAGCTCCTAATGGTGATTGTCTTGGGTGTGTAAGATAGATGGGAAAAAAAAGTAACTCCTATTTATGTGGCTGAGATTTCAGAGTTTATCTGTTGACATAGCCCTGAGTAGCCAATGTTGCCTACCATAAATAAAGGGACACAGATTTCCAAACCACCAGACAATCATCTCAAAACCACAGCCACAGCTCACGGGGCCACATCCGGAGATAGGCGCTATTAATTGCCTTTTTTTCCCAGATGAGGGAACTGAAGCCCAGCTAGCAGAACTTCTCCAAAATGCCAGAGCCCGGGCTTGACCCTGAGCAACTGGCCCCAGGATCTGCCCACGGACTGCTACTCTGTTGGCTGGAAACCTCAGGAGCTTCCTACAACATCTGGACTGGCCTCCATGCAGAGGACAGGGAGCTACGGAAGGAAGGGGCAGGCCACTCCAGATGGACAACAGGGGTTGGATAACAGGAGGGCCAAGGCTGGTCTTGGCCAAAGGACCAGGAGATCTCTGTCTCTGGCCACCAGGATCTTCAGAGTTTATAGAGAAGCCTTCAGAAGGCTCAGTCACTGCATCATCCAAGGGTGGCAACACCACATTGTTTCCCAAGGCCTTGAAAATGGCTCCACTGTGGGAGCGGGGTTGGGGGGGCACACTCTAAGCACAGAGGAGGGGACAAGCCTCTGATTGCCTGGGGCCAGCCAGCTCTCAGGTCAACCTGTGGCCATGGCCTCCCCATGACCTCCTTCAACGTATTCTGAGGACTTGAAGGAAGGTTTCTGTAATGAATGACTGATGGAACTCTGGGCACAGGATTTATGTTTACTTATCACACTTAATGATGCTCATTACTTTACTGCTGAGAAAAGCTAGAATCACTACCAAGAAAAGAAGTTAGTTGGTAACAAATAAATCATTTGTGTTTTAGAATGTCAGCAACTCTGAAAAAAAAAAAGTGGGGACCATTGAGTGGAGAGCGAGTGTAATGACATTAACAAATAAACACCCTTCCTAAGCTGTACAATAATGATACTACTCTTCAAAACAATAAGGGATTTATCTACATATATAAAATTAATATCCATCATTTTAAGTTGGCAAATCATTAAATTAAATGTACAGTAGTACTTTGGGGACAAATCCTTCCTTTTATAAAGGACACAGCCTTGGGAGTTGGCCAGGGCATTCTCACTTCTCTTAATCAAAGTGTTTGGGACTTTGATATCGCTCCTGTCTGCAGAAACTCCAGGCCCTGTTCCAAGGCCTTCCCTTGGTGAATTATAATGGGGAAGAATTTATCTTGAGCATGTTCCATCCCCTTTGCTCTGAGACTCATTTCTTCCTCTGTGTAATAGGATGTGAACGCTGCCCCTTGTGGGATCTTCTGAGGGATTCAATGACCGGCGTGCACAGGTGCCCAGCATGGGCCCGGCTCCTACGGGGTACCTCATACATCTTAGGCCCATTTTCTGCCCGACTCCTGCAGTCTCATGCTGGCTCACCTTCCTTCTCAGATTCCTGGTGGGGGATGTAAGAGGTTCAGTGACCAGGTGATAACATCCTTAGACTAATAGAGTCAGGGAGCCACAAGCCTTGTACCTATACTGAATCTAGAAGTAAAGAGTTCTGTGACCTTGGGAAAAAATCACTCTGACTCGCTGAGCCTCAGTGTCCTCAACCCTGTAATGGGCAAGATTTCCAAGAAAACCACTAAGATCCCCTCTGATTTTGGCACTTCCTAGGTCACCAGACCCTCATTCCATCTCCTCCGTGCTTTTATTGGCTTGCATAAAAACAGACAAGTTGAACAGGAAACTCAGCTCAATATTTTACTCTTACTTGATTCCAGTGTTTTCTCCCTTAATTGAATGTTCCTTTTGTTTTAAAGGGTTTTTTTTTCATCTTAAGCAGATAAAAAATATACACACATACATTGTATACACACATAGAGAAAGTTTAAGCACACGTGTTCATTAAATTTTTTAATTTTTTTTTTTTTTTTTTTTTTTATTATTTATTTGAGAGACAGAATGAGATAGAGAGAGCATGAGAGGGGGGAGGGTCAGAGGGAGAAGCAGGCTCCCTGTTCAGCAGGGAGCCCGATGCGGGACTCGATCCTGGGACGCCAGGATCATGACCTGAGCCGAAGGCAGTCGCTTAACCAACTGAGCCACCCAGGTGCCCTAAATTTTTTAATTTTTAATTTTAATTAATTTTTAATTTTTTAAAAGTGGATGTAACCAATCCAGTTAAGGAAAAGAACATTGCTCATACCCCTTTTGTCCTTTCCTGATCCCTGTCCTGATCCCATGCCTCTGTTTTCACCCACCAGATGACCTTATTCTGAATTCTCTGTATTAACGCCCATGCTTTCTGTACATGTTAACACATATATTATCTCTTAACGGGCGTTGTGTAGTTATTTTAGTAAAAGGAATGAAGTTACAGGTATTCCTTTAAGAATACAGCAGGTTTCAGGGCACCTGGATGGCTCCTTTGGTTAAGCATCCAACTCTTGGTTTCGGTTCAAGTCGTGATCTCTGGGTCGTGAGATCGAGCCCCACATGGGGCTCCGCTCTGAGCGCAGAGTGTGCTTAACATTCTCTCTCTCCTTCTCCCTCTGCCCCTCCATTTGTGCTATCTCTTTAAAAAAGAATAAAAAAAAAAAGAAGAAGACAGCAGGTTTCCACTAAGGGATTAAGACATTCTACTACTGAGGGATATTTGAGTCATTCCTTCTGTGTGTATGTGTACGCACTATTTCCAATGAGGATGTTATGAATATTCAGATGCTCAGGAATATTCATGAACATTCCAGGTATGCATCTCCTGGTGTACCCGTGCCCGTTTTTCTCTATATTTAGGACAATTGCTGAGTTATAGTACCACATCATTTTCCAAAACGAGTGCATCATATTCCACTTGCTTCAGCAGGGTATGGGAGGTCCCCCAGCGGCACATCTTTCCAACACCTGGTAAGGTCAGGCTGTGATTTTGCCAATTCGATGGATTTGGAAATGGCATCTCATTCAGAACTGGTTTTAATTTGCACATGTCTGATGATTAATGATGTTCAGATCTTTATAGATGCTTACTGGCCATTTATCTAAAATGCTTGTTACTTTGCCGATTTTTATTATTGGATCACTTATCTTTCTCTTATGGGTTTGCAAGAATTCTTCCTTTGTCTCTAGCAGTTCTTTTGACTTGTGGTTCTTGTTTATCCATGTCTCCACGGTGTCACTCATGCCAAGTTTACCCTTCCTTCTTTATCTTTGCTCTTTCTGACACTTGTCTAGAGACTCTCTTCTATCTTGAAGCCATTAAGACCCTATGCTATATTATTATTTCTTTTTCTTAAAGATGTATTTATTTATTTTAAAGAGAGAGAGAGAGAGCAGGGGTGCGGCAGAGGGAGAGAGAAAGAATCCTCAAGCAGCCTCCCTGCTGAGCGGGTAGCCCAATGTGGGGCTCGATCTCACGACCCTGAGATCATGACCTGAGCTGAAATCAAGGGTGAGCCACTCAACTGACTGAGCCACCAGGCGCCCTTATATTATTATCTCTTAAGTTGTGTGTCTTTGCTTTTGACCTTTAGGTTTTCCATCCACTTACCCAGCACTGTTCGTCATCCAGGCCCCGTTCCCCCCATAATCGGCCATACTAGCTCTGTGGTGGACGAGGTTGGTGTCCATGGAGGGGACTGGCTCTGGGCAATCCACGGTGCTCTGCTGATACAGTTTTCTTTTCCTTCTTAACAAGACTACGCCACCTTTTATAATACTATAGCTTCGCACTGAACTTTTTTATCTAGTAGGATAATGCCATGCACCTGATTCTTCTTCAGGAACATATCAGCTCTTCTTGACCACAGACTGTAGGCATCTGAAAGGAATAGAACCAAAATTTATCTCTTTGTTTAAATTCTGGGTTTTGTTAAGCTTAATGACAAGACCATTTAGGTTTTTTATTGGAATTACATCAAACCTATAGAGCAATCTGAAGTAACTGATATATTTATGAAAACGACTATGCTGGGGCGCCTGGGTGGCTCAGTCGTTAAGCGTCTGCCTTCGGCTCAGGTCACGATCCCAGGGTCCTGGGATCGAGTCCCACATCGGGCTCCCTGCTCCGCGGGAAGCCTGCTTCTCCCTCTCCCACTCCCCCTGCTTGTGTTCCTGCTCTCACTATGTCTCTGTCAAATCAATAAATAAAATCTTAAAAAAAAAAGAAAACGACTATGCATTTATTTCAGTCTTCCATTGCAATAAAACCTTATAATTATTTATTAAATCGTTTGCAAATATTGTGTTAGATTTAGACCTAGGTCCCATTTATATCTCTGTTACTAATTTAAATGTATCCCTTTGAAATTCCCATGTGCTAACTATCAGCCAATAGAAATGCAATTGACCATAGCATTGTTTTTTACTGGCCAGATATCTATAATCTCTTACTAATTCTAATAATTTATCTATAGATTCTTTGGGTTTCTTATGTAGAAAGTTGTACAATCTGTGAATAATAGTTGTAATTCTTCCTTTTCCTGTTTTATACAAATTATTCCTCTTTCATGTCATCGTTCCCTGGCTGAGCTGTCCTGCAGAACCTAGTATAGAGGCATGATAGTGAGTGGTCTTGCCTTAATCTTTATTTTAAAGAGAATGCTTTTGAACAGTTAATATTGTATACATCATTCCATTATTTTATCTGTAGATACACATTAATTACTCGCTTACTGGAGTTTTCTTTGACTCTTGTCTTATTAAACTTTTAAAATAATAAATGGTTATTGAAACATTATGAAATATTCAGGGGGCGGAGCAAGATGGCGGAGGAGTAGGAGACCTGGATTTCGTCTCCTCTCAGGAATTCAGCTGGATAGGGATCAAACCATTCTGAACACCTACAAACTCAACAGGAGATCAAAGAAAAGAAGAGCAACAACTCTCTGAACAGAAAAGCGACCACTTTTTGGAAGGTAGGACATGCGGAGAAGTGAATCCGAGGCGACATTTGGGAGGATAGACGGTGGGGGAGGGGCCTCCGACGGCCGCTTCTGGCAAGTGATAGAGCCACGGAGCACAAAATCGGGACTTTTAGAAGTCTGCTCCGCTGAGGGACGTCACTCTGGTGGCGAAGTGGGGGGTGGAACCCTCGCGGGACAGTGTGGTCTCAGGACCCTCGGGGTCACAGAAAGACCGGGGGTGCCTGAGTGCGGCAGAGCTCCCAGGTACCGGAGCAGGGAAGCCGGCTGCAGAGACGGAGCCCAGGCGCGGGCTCTCAGCTCGGGGTTGCTATAAACCGTGATCCGCGGCACAGTCGGGCCACTGCTCCTCCAGCAGGGACCCAACAAGCGGCAGATCCGGGGAGACTCACCTTCTTCCCCCGGGAGGAGAGGTGCGGGAGCGCACCGCGGGGATCTGCTGGGTTTGGAGACTCCACCTGGGGTCCGGTGCCAGATAGAAGGGCGCGGTCACAGGCCGGGTGAGCGCGGAGTGCGGCCGGAGACCGGGGAGACGGGAGTGACTGACGGCTTTTCTCTGGGGGCTTGCTGAGGAGCGGGACCCTGAGTTCTCGGCTCCTCCGGGGCGGAGACTGGGAGGCCACCATTTTCACTCTCCGCCTCCAAAGCTGTACGGAGAGCTTGCAGGGAACAAAAGCTCCGGAGAGCAAACCCGAGCAGATTACTTAGCCCGGACCGGCAAGGGCGGGGCACTTTTGCCTCCGGCAAAGACATTTGGGAACCACGGCAACAGGCCCCTCCCCCAGAAGATCAGCGAGAACAGCCAGCCAAGACCAAGTTTACCGATCAATGAGAACGGCAGAACTCCAGCGCTAGGGGAATACTGCACATAGAATTCATGGCTTTTTTACCATGATTCTTTAGTCTTTCAAAATTAATTATTTTTTTTAACTGTCTTTTTTCCTTTTTTCCTTTTTTCTTTTTTTGTGAATTTTTCTTTTTCCCTTTTTCAACCAACATCTTATCAATCCCTTTTTTAAAAAAAACATTTTTATTTTTCATTTTTAAAGTCATATTCTATCCCTTCATAGTAGTTACCCGTATTTTTGGCATATATATATAAGTTGTTCTCTCTTTAAAATCTTGAGATAGTTTCTTCTAACAGATCAAAATATACTCTAAATCTCTAGTGTATGGTTTTTTTCTACTCCCCTGCCTGATCACATTCTCTCCCTTTTTTCTTTCTTTTTTTTTTTTTAATCCTCTTCTTTCTTTTTTCAAACAACTTATCAAATCCTTTTTTAAAATTTTTTATAATTTCCATCTTTACAGTCATATTCCATCCCTTCATCATATCAACCCTTATTTTTGTACATATATAAGTTTTTCTTTCTTTAAAATTTTGGGAGGGACTTTCTTTTAACAGACCAAAATACACCCAAAATCTAGTGTGTGGCACTGATCTATAATCCAGCCTGATCATATTTGATCACATTCTGTTTTTGTTTTGTTTTGTTTTGTTCTGCTTTTGTTTGTTTTTATCTTTATCTTTTTCTTTTTTCTTTTTTTCTTTCCTTTTCTTTTTTCTCTCTTTCCCTTTCTTTTCCCACTGCTTCAGGTCTTTTCTGATTTGTTTAGAGTATATTTTCTGGGGACGTTGTTACCCTGTTAGCATTTTGTTCTCTCATTAATCTATTCTCCTCTGCACAAAATGACAAGACGGAAAAAATCACCTCAACAAAAAGAACAAGAGGTAGTACCGACTGCCAGGGACCTACTCAATACGGACGTTAGTACGATGTCAGATCTAGAGTTCAGAATCATCACTTTAAAGATACTAGCTGGGCTTGAAAAAAACATGGAAGTTATTAGAGAAACCCTTTCTGGAGAGGTAAAAGAACTAAAATCGAACCAAGTAGAAATCAAAAAGGCTATTAATGAGGTGCAATCAAATATGGGGGCGCTAACTGCTAGGATAAATGAGGCAGAAGAAAGAATCAGTGAGATAGAAGACCAAATGATGGAAAATAAAGAAGCTGAGAAAAAGAGAGATAAACAACTACTGGATCACGAGGGCAGAATTCGAGAGATAAACGATACCATAAGATGAAACAACATTAGAATAATTGGGATCCCAGAAGAAGAAGAAAGAGAGAGAGGTGCAGAAGGTATAATGGAGCAAATTATAGCAGAGAACTTCCCTAATTTGGGGAAGGAAACAGGCATCAAAATCCAGGAAGCACAGAGAACCCCTCTCAAAATCAATAAAAATAGGTCAACACCCCGACATCTAATAGTGAAACTTACGAGTCTCAGAGACAAAGAGAAAATCCTGAAAGCAGCTCGGGAGAAGAGATATGTAACCTACAATGGTAGAAACATTAGATTGGCAACAGACTTATCCACAGAGACCTGGCAGGCCAGAAAGGACTGGCAGGACATATTCAGAGCACTAAATGAGAAAAATATGCAGCCAAGAATACTATATCCAGCTAGGCTGTCATTGAAAATTGAAGGAGAGATAAAAAGCTTCCAGGACAAACAAAAACTAAAGGAATTTGCAAACACGAAACCAGCCCTACAACAAATATTGAAAGGGGTCCTCTAAGCAAAGAGAGAGCCTAAAAGCAACATAGACCAGAAAGGAACACAAACAATATACAGTAACAGTCACTTTACAGGCAATACAATGGCACTGAACTCCTATCTTTCAATAGTTACCCTGAATGTAAATGGGCTAAATGCCCCAATCAAAAGACACAGGCTATCAGATTGGATTAAAAAACAAGACCCATCGATATGCTGTCTGCAAGAGACTCATTTTAGACCCAAAGACACCCCCAGATTGAAAGTGAGGGGGTGGAAAACCATTTACCATGCTAATGGACACCAAAAGAAAGCTGGGGTGGCAATCCTTATATCAGACAAATTAGATTTTAAACCAAAGACTGTAATAAGAGATGAGGAAGGACACTATATCATACTTAAAGGGTCTATCCAACAAGAAGATCTAACAATTGTAAATATCTATGCCCCTAACATGGGAGCAGCCAATTATATAAGGCAATTAATAACAAAAGCAAAGAAACACATCGACAACAATACAATAATAGTGGGGGACTTTAACACCCCCCTCACTGAAATGGACAGATCGTCTAAGCAAAAGATCAACAAGGAAATAAAGACTTTAAATGACACACTGGACCAAATGGACTTCACAGACATATTCAGAACATTCCATCCCAAAGCAA
>NW_022589721.1:30719746-30947652 GCF_004348235.1 Phoca vitulina
TTAATCTCAGGAAACAAACTGAGGGTTGCTGGAGTGGGGGGTGGGGTGGGAGGGATGGGGTGACTGGGTGATGGACACTGGGGAGGGTATGTGTTCTGGTAAGCGCTGTGAATTGTGCAGGACTGTTGAATCTCAGATCTGTACCTCTGAAACAAATAATGCAATATATGTTAAGAAAGAAAAAAAGAAGAAGAATGTAGCAGGAGGGGAAGAATGAAGGGGGGGAAATCGGAGGGGGAGAAGAACCATGAGAGACGATGGACTCTGAAAAGCAAACTGAGGGTTCTAGAGGGGAGGGGGGTGGGAGGATGGGTTAGCCTGGTGATGGGTATTGAGGAGGGCACGTTCTGCATGGAGCACTGGGTGTTATGCACAAACAATGAATCATGGAACACTATATCTAAAACTAATGATGTAATGTACGGGGATTAACATAACAATAAAAAAAATTAAAAAAAAAAAAAAAAAAGAAACATTATGAAATATTCATTTCTATGTCTATTATGATAGGGAAGTGATTTTTCTCTTCACTTCTGTTAACAGAGTAAGTTACCTTAATGTGTTCCATAATATTGATGGCAATTTGCATTCCTGGAATAAACCCCAATAGGTCACAATGTACCATCTTTTTGTATATACTGTCCTCTCCAGACTGCCAATGTTTTACTTAAATTATTTCACTATGCTCATTAATAAGATTTGAATAAAATTTTCCTTGATTCTACCAGCCTTGTTCGGTTGTAGAATCAATGTTATACCACCCTTTAAAGTAAGTTGTGCCCTGGAATATTATTCCACCATAAAAAAAGAATGAAATCTTGCCATTTGCATGATGGAGCATGGATGGAGCTCAAGAATATAATGTTAAGTGAATAAACCAGTCAGAGAAGGACAAATACCACATGATCTCACTCAGATGTCGAATTTAAGAAACAAAACAAAAGAGCAAGGGAAAAAGAGAAAGAAAAAGAAAGAGAAGCCAAGAAACGGACTCTTAACTATAGAGAACTCACTGGTGGTCACCAGAGGAGAGGTGGGTGGGGAAATGGGAGAAATAGGTGTTGGGGATTAAAGACTACACTTATCACGATGAAATAAAAATAAAATGAAAAATAAATAAATAAGGAACTTCATAAAAAATAAAGTAAGTTGTGTCATCTCCCCTCTCTTCTTTGAAAGACTTTATATAATATTAACAGTAATCTGTTTCTTGAACATTTAACTCGACTGTAAAATCATTGGTTGTGTGGAGTCTAGCATTTTCTCTTTGGGAAGAGTTTTAATTATTGATTCAGTTGGTAGATGGAAGACTAGAATCACTGGTGGAGCCCCAAGGATGGAGGAAGGATTGTTTTTCAGGATTGAGCCTGTTTATAGACTCATAGACTTTATAGACTCATAGAGCCAGTTTATAGACTCATATTCCTCATATAGAGGAAACAACCATAAAGGGAAGACTGCAGATGAAGGAGAGAAGGGGAGGGAAGGAGAGGAGTTCCCCGCCGGGGAAAGAGGAGGTGATTTTAGTGTCTGGTGGGGAGCTAGATGGACTGGTGGGATCACCTCTGTTCTTCAGAGACAGGATGGAAATACAAGACAATGGGGTATATTGAAAGAGGATAGAGAGTTGAAGCAGAAGGAACTCTTGCCTGCTGGGCTTTCTCTTCTTTGGGAAAAAGAAAATAGGTTCGCCCACCTGGAGAGGGAGGTTTGGAATTAGGCTGGAGGAAAACAAGAAATGTGGAAAGGTGGAGGAGAAGGAGAATAGGATTGGCTTGATGTGATGGATAAAGGCAGGTCACTGGTCTGGGCTTGGCTTCCAGGGGGCTGTGGCAGGAGCGGAGGGGCTTTGGGGCTAGGAAGTAAGGGTAATTATCTGACAGCGGTTGAAGAGATGGGTCATGACAGATTGGAAGGGAACGAGAGAGCTCGGAACTGGATAGGGCTGTGAAGCTGAAATAAAAATACTTAAAGTAAATGGAGGGAGGGAGAGAGGGAGCTGAAGACAGATTGGTGATCAGAAAGAACAGGTGTGAATGGAAGCCTGGGTGAGGGGGTGTCTGGGGCTGAGTCAAGTTTAGACTCAGTCCTCGTGACATCATGGGCAGAGACAGGAGGTGAGCCGGGGGGGACAGGCAGTGGAACCAGGGCTGCACAGAACCAACTACAGTGGAGGTGTTCCTCTATTTGCTCTGACCTTCTGCCCCACAAGGTGTTCAAGAATTCACATACCTTGCACAATTCACATACCTTGTGCAATTTAGTCCTCACCTCAGGACAACGTCCTGGGTCCCCATAGTATCTCCATTTTACGGATGAAAAGTTGATGCTTGGACAGGTGGAGCACCATGCTCGGCGAGGACATTTCTCAGATGGGATTTGAACCCAGGTCTTTCTTTTTTTTTTTAAGATTTTATTTATTTATTTGAGAGAGAGAGAGTGAGAGAGAGCATGAGAGGGGAGAGGGTCAGAGGGAGAAGCAGACTCCCCGCTGAGCAGGGAGCCCAATGCGGGACTCGATCCCGGGACTCCGGGATCATGACCTGAGCCGAAGGCAGTTGGCTTAACCAACTGAGCCACTCAGGTGCCCCATGAACCCAGGTCTTTCTGATCCCAAAGTCTTGACATGTCACGAGTACCCAACACTGCTCGAGAGGCCCAGAAGTGGATGAGTCCTTCCCGGGACATGGAATTCTCCCAGAGTAACAGCAGGACTTTGGGTGGAGAATGAGCCTTGGCGCCAGCACAGGCCGGGATGAGAAGTGGGGCTGTGTCTTCTCCTGGGTCCATGTAAGGTAGATTCTTTGAAAATGGGTGTTCCTGCGGGTTTGTATGGACACTGTGTAGTGACGCTTGTGGTCATGGAGGTCGTCTTGTCTGGCACATCTGTGCGTTCACAGTGTGAGTCCCCCTTCCTTGTCCTTATTCTCCCTCCCGCCAACAAGCAGCCTCCTGATTCTTGAAGCATCTAGTTCCCGTACTGGAAAAACC
The DNA here is from genome assembly GCF_004348235.1 of Phoca vitulina. Lineage (NCBI taxonomy): Eukaryota > Metazoa > Chordata > Mammalia > Carnivora > Phocidae > Phoca > Phoca vitulina. The sequence goes on from NW_022589721.1 coordinate 30,722,738, forward strand.
TGAGTAAAACTTTTCACAGTTAGCATCTTTTCTGATCCCCATTGCCACCTTGAGTCAGATACCATCATCCCCATTTTACACCAAACAAAACTAAAACATGGAGATGAAGAGATCTAGCTAGGTACAAACATCCCTTGCCATTGCAGAGCTTTTTGAAAAAGGAAATCACTTACTGCATGAGTTTGTATCCATGATCTTCTCTTGATTTTGTTCTCCCCAAAGCCTCCTGGAAGAGACAAGTTCTGTTACCCTGTGGGCAGAGAAGTAGAGCTCCTTGATTCAAGCCTCATAACCAGTAAACCCTGGAGCTGGAACTAAGCCCTGACCCCAGATTTGCTCTCCCGTGATCTTTGCATGAGGACCAGGGTGCTTCCCCCAGAACCAGTGACAAAAGGCCAATCTCCAGGCTGGAATGTCAGGTTAACCTTGCTGAATTGCATCCATTCTGCTCAGGGCTCCCTGAAGTCCTTGCTAAGCTCAGCATCCCCTGGGGCTCCCCACGTCCTGAACCACCTCATCTGTAATGAATAATGGAGGGAACACCACAGGGTCCTGCAGAAGTGAGAGCCCAGGGCAGGCGCATGAGCACCAGGGCCCCTCACCAGATACTGTTGAACTAGCCCAGCCCCTCGCCCTAGACACTGCTGAGCTAGCCCAGCCCCTGTGTTGGACTGCTCGGTGAATTCCAGTTCAGCCATTCACCTGCTGTGTGCTCTTAAATAGGCACTGAAATCCTCTATACCCCAATGTCTTCATTTCTCAATGCTCATCGTGATATTCCTACTGTGCAGGGCTACCGTGCTATGTATTCCTCAAATGTAAGCATTCTACAATTGTTACTTGTAATAGATGTGATAAGTGAGGCCCAAAGAAGTCAAGAGAATACTTGGTAATATTGGTAATATTGGTAAAGGACTGTATCCGTCAGCTCAGGCTGCCCTATCAGAGCACCACAGACTGGGGACTGAAACAACAGGAAAGTATTTTTTCTCAGTCCCGGAGGCCGGAAGTCCTAGATCAAGGCGTCACAGGGTTGGTTCTTCTAACCCTCTAACAGCAGCTCTCCTTGGCATGGAGATCGTGTCTTCCCCCTATGCCTTCATTCGGCTTCCCTCCTTCACGTGTGTGTGTCCCAATCTCCTCTTCCTGTGAGAACACCAGTCATGTTGGAGTGGGGTCCCTCCTAGTGACCTCGTTTGAATTTCATTCCCTCTTTAAAGACATTATCACCAAACATAGTCACGTTCTGAGGCATTTGGGGTTAGGACTCCAGCATATGGACTTTGGAGTGACACAGTTCAGCCCATACTAGATACTTAACAGATTCTGACACAGAGAAGATGCTCAGAAAATATTAACTATTATGGTCACGGCGAGTTTACAACTGTGCCTTATGTCTGGAGTTGGATGAATTTCCTATATTGAAAATGCGTCATGTCCATAGCAGAAGCCCCTCACGCTTGGCCCTTTGCACGTGCCCCACACCGTTGTAGGAGTGGGCTGTGCCCACAGGAGCCTTCAGGGAGAAGAGAACCCATGCACCTTTCTCTGCAGAGAGTTGCTTTGGCTCAAGCCATGAGCACTGAGTGAATCAAGCCCTCCCACTGCCCACGGGACTTTGTTCAGACACGGGTGTGGGGACGGATGCAACCAGGCATGGACCCGTGGGCATTGACCCTCTGTCTCTGTGAGGTGGGTGGGCCTCCAGGTGATGGTACACACAGTAGTTTGGTGGCTAGGAATCCTTTCTTTGAAAGGGACAAGCAAACCATACTTGAGTTTGATTTCTACACCCTCTCCATGTGAAGAAAAAAAAAGACTCTGAAACACCTTTCTTTATGTGTCTTCTCTTGAGTTTATAATGCACAATCCTTAAACACAGGGTCTTTTTAATCCCCTCTGCCAACTCCCAAGATCTTTCCCACTCCCTTCTTTCCAAGGCCCACCATACTTCCTTCCCAAGGAGTGCCCTCCTTATATATAAGGTATGGGATGGAGACAGGATTCCACATCTCCCGTTTGGTCTTGAGGTAATGGTCTCGGTATGAGGAACTGGACCAGGTCACCTCTGGTCTCCTTCCAGGACCAGTGACTGTAACACTGGGCATCCTGTGAACGAGAGGATTGCACAGAATAGGCATGTAGGTCCTCCCCAGCTCTAAAGCTCTGTAATGCAATATACAGTGCCTGCATCTGGGGTGCATGCACCCCTGGCCGTGCCTTCTCCCCTCAAACTACCGCAGAGCCAAAGCCACAGAAGGCAGCTCACGTCTCTGCAGGAAGAGAGGCATGGAATGATGGATGGAGATGGATTTGACAGGTTGATTTCAGTGAGTGTGTGGGTGGGAGTGTGTTTCCGCCTGAAGAATGCAGAAGGAAATACCAAGTCCATGCATTTGTTTTGCCCTGTATCAAACAGAGAGTGCTCTGGTCCCACACTGTGGTTGGCTCTGGGAACACGGGAGCGCTCAGCATCTTGCAGGGGCCACCAGTCCGTGAGTGGATGGGGAAGACTACAGGAAGCCCACCAGAGGGCAGCTCGCTCAGCCTCGGGGACAACTAAAGAGGCTTCAGAAGAAGGGCTCTGGTCATTTCCCGGCTGCGTAGCCCCCAACAAGCCCATCCCACAGCACGGCTGGGAGGACAACCAAGGGAGTTAAGGAAGCACTCCAGGAACTGCGAATCACATTACACATGCTAATTATCATTAGGAGGGCGAGTGCTCTTGGGCTCCATAAAGTTCAAACCGCTTAGCATGACAGCCCGGGCAGCTGAAACCTGACTCCTGTGAAGCCACCTACCTCCATGAGGCCTCCCGTGCTCCGGACACACCCGGCAGCTGGCCATCGCTCAAACCGCCTCTATCTCGTCATGCCTCCATTCCTCTGCTCCCTTCCTGCTGGCTGTTTGGCAGATAACTGCTTATTTATCGGAACCAGACGGCCATATCATCCCATACGCACACGGGCATGCTCGTGCGTGCACACACATACACACTCGTGCACACACACCTAACGAGGCACCACTAGCTCTTCTCTCCTGGGCACATCATTCGATCTCAAGACAAATTGGGAAAGACCAAATTTATGAAGCAACCCTCAGCCCCCTTCTCAAGATGCCCCCTGATTCTGATAACCCAGGGGGTGTGAAAGAGTGAGGGGTCTGTTCCCGATCCAACCTGCAAATTCTCAGGATGCAGTGCACGATGCAGTGAACTCAGAGCTAACCTTTGTCCTGCAACAGAGCACCTCCACCCGCTCCAGTGCCCTGCCTACAGTGACAGGAACTAAGGGAGAACACTTCAAGGTCCAGCGTAGAGGGGACTGGCGGAGTACAGGAAAGGTGACAAGCCATGAATCCGCTATCAATGGATGATTTAAATGTATTTAAAAATAAAGGAACACGTTCTGTTAAATGGAAAACAGATTTTATGAGATTTTTATGGTGTGATTCCTTTTTTGTACAAAACTCATAGAAAAAAAAATAACACCCTTAAAATATACAAAACCAAGATGGGCTCTGGGGGTTGGGAGTGCAGGTGATTTTAATTCAATTCTCCACTGTTGCCACGCTTTCTAAATATCCTACAAGAAATTGTTCTTTATGTCATCAGGTGAAAATAAGTGTGGTTCAAAACTTTTTTTTTAAATCACCTTGATTCTGGGGTACCTGGGTGACTCAGTTGGTTAAACGTCTGCCTTCGGCTCAGGTCATGATCCCAGGGTCCTGGGATTGAGCCCCGCATTGGGCTTTCTGCTTAGCGGGAGCCTGCTTCCCCCTCTCCTTGTCGCTCCCCCGGCTTGCGCTCTCTCTCTCTCTCTCTCTCTCTCTGTCAAATAAATAAATAAAATCTTAAAGAAAAATAAATCACCTTGATTCTGTAGGGACCAAGGGCAGGCAGCCCCAAGACGGTCCACTTTGCTGTGAAGATGATTTTGAATTAGAAAGCCATTGAAACCCAACAGATTCAAGAAAAGCACTTTACCTCCCCCATCTGCTGCCTAAAAAGAATTTAGGGAGAGGGCCTGCTCCAGGAAGAGAGCGATCACCCCGATAACTACACTGTGATAGGAACTAAGTACTGCAGACAGGGAGGACTAGCAAGCCCCGTGGACCGAGTCCTGTGTGTCCCACGGTTTCTGAGTGGCCCCAGCACACATTTGTTTACCAAACGTTGACTGTTTTCATCTTCCTTTAAATGGCGTTCCTTCTCTTTGAAGTCCTAGACCCCTAGTCGCTTCTCCTTAGTTCAGAATGGCCTATATACCTCATTTTGCCTGACTCTCTTCACAATTTCCCTGTCTGTGTGGATTCCTCGTATGTACAAACTGAACTGTATTTTCTTCTGTTAACCTGTCTCATGTATTCCTTGTCCTTCTGGAAGGACCTTGAGGGAACAGGAGATTCCTGCTCCCCGGCAATTCAAACAACCTAAAATTTTGAATTTTAGACTTTTGTGTATTTTAATAGTCAGCCATCCATCCATCCACCTTTCCTCCTGACACATCCATCCATCCATCCATCCGGCCATCCATCCATCAGTCCATCCTGGAAAGAATAATTTATCTGACTACTTTGGCCTCACTCCCTGAGGTTCTTGGGGTATAACCAAAGGCAGAGGGAGGGATGGAAATCCACGGATGTGGAGGGAGGAGGTGTTGGGACCGTGGAGTGCCCCTCCCTGCCCCCAGCTTGCTCTGCTTTACACTGAGATCTGAGTGCACATCTTCGGTTCCAAGCAGGTTGGGCAGATGCAGCCAAGCCCAGACCAGGAGAAGCAGGATGGGCAATCAGCAGGCCAAAGACACACGGGACCAGGGCAAAGCTGACTTCTAAGTCAGACTGTGCTGAGATTCAGAAAACAGTGGGTGTCAATGGGAAGTTTGCTAGATGAGGTTCTCAGAAGTTGGGGTTGGTTGCAGTAGATGATCACTAACACGTGTCAAGCCCTTTATATAAGTAACAGACCCCGTGCTTCACCAGTCCTGTGCAATCCTCTCATTTACACTGAGGGGAGACATGAAGCTCAGGGTGACCGGACACCCCAAGGCACTAGGAGGTTGAGCCCTGCCAAGGGCCCCCACCCCTACCTCCCTCCCCAGGATCCCACTGACCCTGGGGTGCCATTCACTGGTTTTGTGACCTACAGGGACTTGCTCAACCCTGTCCTCAGTCACAGCATCTGTGAATGAGGACAATGACCTCAGCATCGCCTGCCTTCCAGGTTCTTTCAAGCAACAAAAGAACTCAGAGCCACGGAAGCCCATTCAAAGCTTCCATTCCCTACGTGTGTGACCTGGGATGTTCATCGTCCAGGCAGGTTTCATGCTTGCCCACTTCATTTTGCAGAAACCCAAACCATCCCACAAACAGCAGTTTTCACGTAAATGCATCTTTGAGACCTGTGAACGCTCCAGTTAGGATTTTGATGTTTAAAAGAAAAATGCATACCATCTCTTCTGATGTAAAAGTAATTTACTAACATCCTACCTAAAGGATCCTTTTCATTTAAATGGAGAAGAAATCTTAATAATAGATGATTGCTTTATGAATATGAAAATTATATATTCGTTGCATAATCAACCGTTTAATTGACACATCATTGCATCTCCCCTGGAGTGTGTGGAGCAGATTTGAAACCATGAGACCAATTGTTCCAGTGCTGCTTTTAGAAAGCAAGAGACCTGCTATTCAGCTGAGGGTATAAGGAAGCATCAAATTCAGATCCTCTATTACTTATTTAGCACCTGCTGTATGCAAGGAGAGGCTGGTGCAGGGTTTACAATCTTCAGAAAGAAGCTCCCCCCACGATGCAGTGAGGTGCTCTGAGCTCACGCCCCTGCTGACTCCATGGGAGAGGAAGCTCACCAGACACTGGAGGCGAGAGGCCCCTTGGAAGGTGGTATCACCCTAGGACACAAAAACTGCTAAGGGCCCCACCGAGAGTAGGGGCAGAGGGGCTGGTTTTGGTTATCTCAGGAGAAATAACAGGCTGGGTGTGGGGGGTGGCAGTTAAAGAAAAGGAAGGAGTTGAGGCACCTGGGTGGCTCAATTGGTTAAGAGTCCCACTCTTGATTTCAGCTCAGGTCCTGATCTCAGGATCGAGCCCCACATCGGGCTCCATGCTTAGTGCAGAGTCTGCTTTTAAGTTTCTCTCTCTCCCTCTGCCCCTCCCCACCACACTCATTCTCTCTCTCTCTCTAAAATAAAAAATTAAATTAAATTAGAAAAGAAAACGAAGGAGTCAAAGGCACTCTGAAGAAACCCAGGACCCGCCTTCCCGTAGAGTATGGTTGCCAGATACAGCAAATAAAAGTAAGGATGCCAGTTAGGTTTGATTTTCAGGTAAACAAGAAATAATTCTTAGTATGAATATGCCTCAAATAGTGCACAGGGAACACTTCTCCTAAAAAAGTGTCTGAAATTCTCATTTAACTGGGCATCCTGTGTTTCATCTGTTAATTCTACCGGGGAGGACATAAACTCTAAGTGCCCCAGTGGATTTCCCTATAGAATGGTTCTGAGCACTGCATCAGCACCACCCACACACCATCTGCAGCTGGCTTAGCATCAGGGGTCACAGGCGTGCTGCACTGACCCCAAAACAGAGCCCCTTGCAGCCCCACTTCGCACAATCAATAAGGGCTCAGAATCTGAGTGCGGGCCGTGGACCATGAGGAAGAAACAAGAAGCCCGTGTAGGCAACAGCAGGATTCAATAAAAGGACACAAACCCCAGCGTAATCACTTGAGTTCTATCCAGAGAAGGGCACAGACACCAAGACCCGAAAGGGAAAATCAACTTCTGCTTAACCCGCTATCCCCTCCCAGCCTCCCATTCAATAAATATTTATTGACTTCCTAGGATGTGCCAGACACTGCGAACTGCAGTTGTGAAGATGAGTAAGGATGGTACCCCAAGAGGCAGCCTCGTGCACTGGGTTTCAAAAGCTATGCCACTTACAAGCTGTCAGATCTTTCACTGATTGTCAGTTTCCCCATCTGGAAAGTGGGTATAATAATGCATCCATGCAAGGTTGTTTTAAGGATTCATTTAAATGAGGTAAGCACGGGGGGCAGGGAGCGCCTGGGTGGCTCAGTCCGTTAAGAGTCCAACGCTTGATTTCAGCTCAGGTCATGATCTCGGGGTTGTGGGATTGAGCCCCATGTCGTCGGGCTCTGTGGTGAGCATGGAGCCTGCTTGAAATTCTCTCTGTCCCTTTCCCTCTGCCCCTTACCCCCTCTTTTCTCTCTCTTTGCCCCTCTCTAAAAAAATAAAACAAAATAAATGAGGTAAGCACAGAATACTCACCAAAAGCTAGTTGCCTCTCTTGGACTCCATCCTCATTTTCTATTCATGGAGAAAGCCGATACTCTCATAATCACAAGGTTGTGAATAAATGATGCAATGTTTCAGGAGCCCAGAGGAAAAGAGCAAGCTCCTAAAGGAAGGGGGCACTCACCCGTGTCCTGAAGAAGGAATGGCATGTGCTAGACATAGGGCTTTTCGAAGTTCCATGTGCCCAGAGTCCTTCCTATGGAAAGCTACCCTTCTCCCATCCTTAGTCATCCCATTTAGCCCAGGTGGTTTGCTTGGGGCTCCTCGGGTTCCCAGGACTGGCCCAGTAGAGCCGCCCTGGGTCTACTGCAGGAGCAATCGGCAAAGGCTCGCTTACCCCTTCTCTGAGATCTGGAGCCTTCAGGATCGTACAAGCGTGAAGCTGCCAGGACACTCTGCCTTCACCCAGAGAGCCAACCACACTTCAGAACGAGGACAGAGAGGTGACACAGCTCAAGCCCCAGGGCTGCGTCAGAGCCAGACCCGCCCCTGGACTTCCCATTACGTGACCCCACAGACGCGGCTTTTTGCTGAAAACACTTTGGTTCAGGGCTTTGTCACTAGTAATTGACAACTCTCGTGCCAGGTGAAACCTTACATTAATTTCTCAGATACTCAGTGTTGCCTACACCACCTGATAAATAAAAGAAATTATGTATTTTAGAGAAAAGTAGATTTCCATCTCTATTAAAACTTAAGTGATCCTTTCATTAAAAAGTTGTTAGCAGACTACTGGGATCTGCATCTCAAATGGGTTTTGTTTGTTTTGTTTTGTTTTTTGAAAGATTTTTTAAAATTTAAATTTAATTAATTAACATATAGCGTATTATTAGTTTCAGAGGTAGAATTTAGTGATTCATCAGTTGCATGTAACACCCAGTGCTCATTCCATCAGTGCCCTCCTTCATGCCCATCACCCAGCTACCCCATCCCCCCAGCCCCCTCCCCTCCAGCAACTGTCAGTTTGTTCCCTAGATTAAGAGTCTCTTACAGTTTTTTAAAAATATTTTATTTATTTATTTATTTGAGAGAGGGAGCATGAGCTAGAAGGAGGGGCAGAGGGAGAGGGACAAGCAGACCTCTCGCTGAGCAGAGAGCCCGACATGGGGCTCGATCCCAGGACCCCGAAATCATGACCTGAGCCGAAGGCAGATGCTTAACCAACTGAGCCACCCAGGCGCCCTCATCTCAAATGTTTTTAAGGTGAGACATTTCCATTTGAGTTTGATTTTTGAAAGTGGAAACTTCTTCAGATATGGAACAATAATATAACAGCAAATACCCTTATTACTCAAGATACAAATCAATTTCCATGTATTTACTCTAAGAAAGTGTTGATATTCCTGCAGATAATCAATGAGCTCTAGATTATGGCAAAATCATAAGGAGATTCAAACTGAGCTCATAATATAGATTGCAATTCATGATAAACTATCTTTTCTTTGCATTCTTAAAACATTTCTGAGTTAGCTTCGGTAAGATTTTTTTTTCTAAGTTCTAGGGCACTTAAAGTATTAGAAGTTCACCTGTCTTACTTTCTGGAAATTTTAGGAATATTCAATATTTTTATTTATACAAGCACTTTCTTACCTCGATAAATCAATCAGAACAGAGTACTTTTAATTTTAATGAGAGACCTCATAATCTAGTTTATTAATACCATATGGACATGAGAAAGCCTAAACCACTCACATAACGACAATTCAAGGTCTTTCTGGATTCCAGACATACAAACACGGAGACCTTTGAGCCTCAGTTTTATCCACAGAATAAGACACACAAAAACACAGAACTCACACATCCAGATTTCAAGAGCAGTTCTCCTTCCTAATGGGCACAAAATACTTAATTCGATCTGAGCCCAAGTAGACAAATAGACACACAAGCACACAAACTAAAGACGAAACTCCGGATTCTTTGTCATTTCTCACCCATCAGTTCCTCTGCAGAGAGCACCAAATGGCCAGACCCAAAGCCAAATTCCCAATCATTGCTGCCCCTGGCGGGAAATGACCTCATGGGCGGTCAGTTTACCGAAAACAAGACACAAGTAGAAGAGAGGAAAATAAACTGAAGCAAGGGTCAGCAAAGTTCTTTTGCCGCTTGGAATTGCCTCTGTAAGCCAAGAAAACATGCATCTGGCCTTATGATATTCTTTTCTAACAACGTGGCTCCTTAACAGGTTTGTCAGGTAAATCCACAGGGCATCTCAGTGTATGATTTCCCAAATCATAAAAGGATATTTTTACAGGCTATTTTTTTTTTTTTTAAGTAGGCTCCATGCCCAGCATGGAGCCCAACGTAGGGCTTGAACTCACGACCCTGAGATCAAGACCTGAGCTGAGATCAAGCAAGAGTCAGAAGCTTAACTGTCTTAGCCACCCAGGCACCCCTTCAGGATGTTTTAGAAAGGTAAAATTGCAGGTCTCATACAAATATAAAGTAACCATATGTCAACCATTTTATTTAATTTACTAGCAACAAACAGACCCGTAATATGTTACTATAGGTTCGATTAATTGTTTTAACCTTAACATGGACTGGAAAGGTACATTGACAAACAGTAGTTCGACTCATTGGTGACATCCGTCCTGCGTGTGGATTGTGTGAGTGGTTTTATGCAGTCCCCACAATAACTACTTTTATGGCACCAAAATGTGTGCATGTGTGTGAGCTTGTGGGGTGAATGTTGATTCTCGAGGGGGCTGTAAGCACGAGGTCCTAAGGCAACAGCCTGGAGTGACACCTCCTTACACCAGTTTCACATTATACTTGTGTATTCAACAACCTCATGACAGTCTGACATCCAAGTGCTAAATTCTCCGGGGTCAGGTGAAGTATTGGAAAACCAAATAATCCATTTGTAGGAGAAAAGTACTTACTTTTACCTGTCTCCTCAATAAGATGCTGTCTCAAGAGCAGGTAACCAGATGGGTCCGTCCTTTAATTTTTACTTTACTTCCCTGCATTGCCCTTGACTGGGGCCTTGATTTACCTGTTCTCCTTCCACAGGTAATAATACCCCTCTGTTCCCTCTCTAGTGATCAGCTTTGCATATTCTTCCCCCTGCATCAAAGGACACTTACTCATTTGCATTTCTGTGACTAACAGAGAGCATTCAAGTGATTCTTTGCAGAACAATGAAGATCTGATTCGAGGTAATTTTTCTGACTATTGTTGAGAAGTAGCTGGTGACTTACCTTGCTTAAAAAGCAAAACAATAGGCTCCTCATAAATCTCACCCCTCAGGGCATCCAGGAAAATTCGCTTGCCAATAAACAATATTCCAATCTAAAAAAAAAATAATAAAAACAAAATTTTCTACCATCCTTAGCACTCTCTGTAATAGTCAAAACTCATTATTGCAAGTAGGTGGTCAACTTAATATAATTGAACAAAAATTTAAAAATAATAATGCAAATACATAAATTGGAATGTATTGGCCCAAATAGGGAAGCCCCACGATCAAGCCAATCCTAGGTAAAACTTAACTGTGGTCTGGTTCTGTTTGTTGTTACTTGACCACATTCATCAAAGAAGCTTTCCACCTGTTGTGGGCAAAATGGTCCCCAGGAAGCCCAGCCTGGAATACATTGTCTGCAATAGCAACAAAACCAGTGTTCTATAGGTTCTAAAACCATGACCTCTAAAGGTTATCTCCTACTAATGGACAGAAACTACTTGCATCATTATTAGAGAAAGTTGACAAATGAACAGGAAATGCCACACAGAACTGTCAAGTTTCAAAATGAAATGGAGGTAAATTCCCCTAGATCATTAAACAATCCTCAGATGCATTTGTTAAACAATGCCCCATGATGACACCGTGAGGATTTGCTGTACTCTCTTGGCCTTATTTTCATGTTTGGGGCATGATTTTCTAATCAAATATAATGTTACAGCAGATAAATCTAAGAATAATAAAGGTAACCATAGAGGAAATCATTTGGTGTAGAATAATAAGATATTGTACTAATCTGTTAGTAGCCTTTATTTACTTTCTACTAGCTCGTTCTGATACTGCAACGAATGCTTTCAAGTAATGTTCATAAGTTAATGTAAAGTGAACGATCCAATATATATTGAGTAATTTATTATAACATCAGTGGGTGTAGGGTGCAGGATAGCCATTACAGGGATGGCAAATTTAACCTCTTTTGACAAATATAGTTCATATAAAATGAACAAAATAATTCTCTGCAATAAAAATTCTAACAATTATGTTCCTATAAATAAATCCTTATGCTGTAAAAGTTACAAGTCAATAGGTCTGAAGATAATTTTAAAGCTAAATCTTGAAATATTGTAGAAAGTTCTTTGTGCTATCAGAAAGCAAACAGAAATGCAATTTTAAGATGGTAAGACATGGATCAAAATTCTATGACCATCTCTCTTATCTTTCTAAACAAAGAATGTCTCAGTAGTGCTTTACATTTCCATCTTTTCAGATTTCTTCATGAATTTCTGATATAAGCTGTGGTTTCTTATTTAGAATGAACTGTGAAACAAGGTATTGGGTCTTATATACTTGTTGCTACGCTTAGTAAGTAAAGAAGTCTCAGTAAAGGAAATGATTGCTAAATTTAGGTCTAAAAAAATAGTAGGAGCTAAGTTAATGAGGACTAGAGAAGGGAATTCCAGATAAGAGGAGGAACAGGTACAAATGTCTTATGATGGGATGGGTCATGCCATTTTTGAGGAATTCAAATATGGTCCCTTCTAGGACAAAGTGAGCCAGGATGGTATTGAGAAATAAGGTGGGGGGTAGGATTGGTCCTTAGTGTAAGGCCAAGTTAAGAGTTTTGTTCTTTATCCTACAAGGAATGGGATGGCATTGATAGTTTTAATATTGAGTCAGAGAGAGGAACATAGTTAGATTTGCTTTTTGAAGACAATAGTTTGGCCATTAGAGAAAAAGACTGGAAGATTGTCCAAGATTGTCCGTGGCTACACCCTGTTAGGAAGCAGTGCAGTGGTCCAGGTGAGAATGTGGGATGGATCAGTATGGTGGTGGTGGAGATGGAAGTAAGTGGGCTAACTTGAGAGCATGAAACTCTGAGGATACACAAGGAGGCAAGGAGGCAAGGAGACAAGGAAAAGTATTGAGTAGACATGGTAGGTCTTATAGGAGAGGTTATAAAATGATGAGTCTCGGGAAGAATTTAGCCCATTCCATTAGGTCGTTTGGGATTGCAAAGGAAATTTCACATAAGAATTCAGATTTTTGTCTTCTCTTGGAAAATCAGATGTTAATACTTTGATGGCAATCCTCCTTGGCAGCTCTCTGCTAAAATTGATAAGTGGTTGAGTTTTGGGCTGGAAATATGCTTTGCATGATCATTCCAACACCACCCCCGTCTTTATTGCGTTACCCTGTTTCCTGCACTCGTTCGCTTGTCTGGCCCTATGTGTTAACAGGTCTCTTCTATCTGTCGAAATATTTCAAAAAGTTGAAAAATGACTCTTAGGAAATGTAAAGTGAACATGTGTCGAAGACAGATTTAGCCCATTAGTATGGAAACCAGCAAGATGGTAGGGCTAGTTCAAAGGACAACTCAAGAAACAGAAAAAAAACCCTCATATGTATATATACACAACCCAACAATCTTATTTCATATGTATGTATTTGTGTTTGTGTGTATTAATGAATTTATTTCGTATAAAGTAAATTAGCTAGAGTGGAGACAAAATTGGTTAATATCCTATAGGTCAATAAAATTTTGAGCTTTGTAGTTGTCTTCCTCACGAGGAAGAATCATTTGCTTTTCTCCTGGGGAACAGTCAACTTCAGAATCTGGACCCTAAACAATAGTGAGTAGTAAGTCAGAGAATTAAGTACTCCTTGGGTGTGCCTGTTAGACAATGTTCCAATATAACATCAAAAGGGGGTACGCAGTCCTTCTTTGTTTATTTCTAAGTAGTACAAAATTATTTTCTTTTTTAATTTTTTTTTATTTATTTCAGAGAGAGAGAGTGTGTGTGAGGGGGGAGGAGCAGAGGGAGAGGGACAAGCAGACTCCCTGCTGAGCATGGAGCCCCCCAAAGCGGGGCTCCATCCCATGACCCTGAGATCATGACCAGAGCTGGAATCAAGAGTCAGATGCTCAACCAGGTGCCACCTGGGATCTGAACCACCCAGGTGCCCCCAAAATTATTTTCCTAACATATCCTGGTTTGGATGAACTTGAATTGACGGGGTTGTATTATGCCAGGACTTTTGAAATCCATCCAGAAGGTTGCAACTGCTAGCTTCAAAGGTACATTATTCTGCGATTTGTTTCCTTAATTTTCTAAGAAAACCCAAGTAAATTTGGAGTACATGATTAGGAAACTCAACTCCCTGCCATTATTTCTAATCAGGCTCCTACCTATTACTCCCTCTTTATCCATTTGCAAATAGTGCTTTTCAATTAAGCTGCTTCGCTCCTTGAATGGAAATCGAGGCCCAGGGTTTGGCTGGAATTACATCATTTACCAGCCCCTCTATTTCTCTGAATAATGACTAGGTCCCATCTCTCCTTAGTTGCTTGTTGTCCAATTTTCCTTTGAGAGCAACAGCAAGCCATGGCTGTGTTTAAACACAATGAGTAAAGTGGAAAATTGACACAATTATTCCAATAATTTAGGCTAAGAGGAAAACAATAATTGAGTGGAAAGTAAGACGTGTCTTGACAGACACCCCACAAATGGGCTGTCTTCATTAGCCACACTCATCCTCCTAATGGCTTATTCCATGGATTCTCTCCAGTGGGCTCTGTGGTCAGCAATCTTATTGTACATGACATGTGAGTCTGTTCAATGTCTGTTTGCCCGGGGAGAGATCCCGGTGAAATCTTTGCCACATTCTCTGTGCAGTGAAAGAGAAGTAGGCTTAGTTGGGACAGACCCATTCTTTCCCAGCTTTGGCACTGGCACCAATCTCTCCCCTCCACCCCTGCTCTGTCAGATGGAGATTAGGATGCCAACCCCCCAGATCATCATGGGGATTAGATGAAATTGTGTGCACGTGGTCCGGTGTCCAACATCCAGCAGGCTCCCATAAATGCATCCCCACAGCCCTGCCCTTCTTCTTCCAAGGATCTTGAGCTGGAGGGAGGGGTTCAGAGAGGGCAGGGTATGGATTCGTAGTGTGTCCATAGGGGTCCTCCAAACTCTCCTGCTGCAAAGAAACCCTTTGAGTACGAGTCAGAAGTGTGAATGAACATGCACCAGCCCAGACCCCCGAGTCAGATTCCCCAGGGGAGCGACCTGGGGCGGAGGATCCACAGAAGATTTCATGGAAGAGAGCATCTTAAATCTCGAACAGAAGAGCCCTTCATCATCTCAAACCTGTAAGTAACCTGGACAACTGACATTTCAAACAAGCTTCTTCGTTCCTTTTGCAGAACTGTTTCCTAGAACAGATCTAACTGGAGGTGGGAAACGGAAATCATGAAGTGGAGCCCTCCGGGTAGGGTCAGAGAGCCAGCAGGAGGTTCTTTTGGGGTGCAGGCACTGTGGTAGACAGAACAGTGCTCCCCGCCCTAAGATTCCCAGAACCCCAGGAATAGGTTGCCATGTATGGCGAGAGGGCATTGCACAAGAGGTTAAATTAAGGATGGGGAGACCAGGGTAATCCGCGTGGGCCCTGTGTAGAGTAACAAGGGTTACTCTAGAAAGAGTTCAGAATGGTCAGAGTCAGAGAGGGTGTCGGGATTGGAAACAGAGGTCAGACTGATGTGGGACATAAGCTAGAAATGCAGACAATCTTTAGAGGCTGCAAAAGACAAGGAGGCAGGTTTTCCCCTGAAGCCTCCAAAAGGAACACTGCTCTGCTGACCCAGTTTAGACTCTGACTCCCAGAACTGTAAAAGAATGAGTTTGGGTCGTCTTAAGCCACTGGGTTTGTGGTCATTTGTTACGGCAGCAATAAGAAACTAATACATAAGCTCACACCTTCCTCTTAGCACAGCAGCAGGCCGCTACGTTGGGTGGGAGATACTCTGTGAGATGCTGCCAGGGAAAGGTCCCCTTAACCCAGATCCAATCACATGGAGGGCAAAACTGGCCAAGGTCGCAGTGGGGCATGCCGGCAGCATCGACAGCCCAGCCAAATCCGAGATCTAGTTCAGCTCCACCACCCCCAATGCCCAATGCCCAAGGACAGTAAGGAGAGCTACCATCTACTCAGGGATGCTGCATGCAGCCACAGAGGTTGTGACCTGCATACCTCCGAGGGGCACCTTTCTCATGGTCTGTAACAATGAGTGGTACTCTTGGAGCCGGGTGGTGTTCAGCTTCCATGACCTTGCATGGGAATCTTGGCATCCACATCAACGCTGCTAGGCACTAGGGATGCCAAGATGGGCAGCGAACAGCCCCTGCCCCCAGGGCATTTGCACATCTATTATGCACCAGACACTGTGCTAGCCCAATACTGCATGGCATTTACAGCCCATGCTGTGAGATTTGGGAATTTTATTCCTGGTATGATGGGAAGCCCTCAAAAGACTTTAAGTAGGTGAGTGACATTGGTTTATTTTTTATAAAGATCACAGGTATGGAAAGTGTGGCCAAGAAAGATAAAGAGATGGACCTTGAAGAGCACAGTGACTTAGAGCCAAATCCAGGTCAGAGGGCAATGCAATTTCAAAAAGAGGAACAGGAAAATTGTTTTTCAAAAAGAAAGAAAAGGAAGGAAGAGAAAATAAAATTAAATTCATGAATGAATGAATGAATGAATGAAATAAAGACAAATCCAAGAGGGGCAGAGAACTGAAATGAGTCAGCTCTTGAGACTTCTGGGAGGCAGCTCCATGAGAATATGGATCTTTTCTATCGTGTTCATAATTATTCCCTAATGCCTACAGCAGCACTCAGTTTATGGTGTTCTATAAATACTTGCCCAAGAGTGGAAGGAAGGAAGGAAGGAAGGGAAGAAGGGAGGAAGGGAGGGAGGAAGGAGGGAGGAGGGAGGAAGGAAAGGGAGGGAGGGGCCCCTGTGCTATTCAGCAGAGCCCTGCCCTCCCACTCATGGAAGGCAGACTCTCATAGCCTGTGTCACATCCCTCGCGGTTTACACTTCCCCGAGCACTTGCCCTCGAGTATGTCATACAGTTCCCCCACCTGTCAGCACGCTAAGCATCCCACCCTTTAAAACAGGGGAAAATGCATCAGTTATACAGGAAAGAATGACTGATGAATAAATGAATGAAGGATGGAAAAGTGAATGAAATAAGACAAAAGTTTGAATTCCAAATCGTGGTTCTGCAACTTCCAGTTCGCTTAGTGACTTTGTCCCTTAACTTGTGTGGGCACTGGTGAGATTCTCGATGCACACGCAGCTCTGACAGGCATCTAGCGAAGCCCTTGTAAACGGTGCTTGGCACAGGGTCTGGGACATGAGACTGGGACTCAAAATAGGGTAGTTACTATGGTATTAAAACAAGGCTAGGCCCCAGGGATACTGTGACTCGAATGAGATCATCTGCAGAGCATTTATTGCATGGTAACAAATGGCAGTGATTAGAAGTCTAGTTCTGAGCAGCAATGAGTCTGTGACACAAAGCAGATTTGTCTTCCTGGTAAAGGAGGTACAGCCTTCAGTGAGTGAGCATAAGAACACCAAGGGAGTGACCATGAAGAAAATACTCACTGTACGCCTCCTAATAAGAAACATTGCGGGGATTTTAATGGGTTTATTATTTGTTCCATTCCAAAAGCCATATATACTCATTTAAAAGGATTTGGAAATTATATCGAAGCAGGAAGAAGAAAATAAAATTATTCACCTACCAGCCATAGACATACTCTGTTAACAATGTAATATGTTTCCCTTACGCCTTGATTTTCCTCTTTATGGGTTTTAACAAGAAACTTTGTAGAATTTATTTTTGGACCCAGCAGTGAAAATATAATACATAAGAATTAGCATTTTATATGTCGCTCACTTTTCTTTACAAGATAAACATTTTCTCCCTCTTTGCTTCGGTTCGTGAACACGGTCATTATTGCCTGCCAATTATCCCAAGTACAGGTGCCTGGTTTACTCATCACCATTAGCTTGCTTCCACTTTTTATTGCTCTCGGTAACGACGAAGTGAACATTTTTGTACGTAAAGTTTTCTTTCCAACTTTAGAAAATCTTTTGTATTTGATCAGCATTTTGTTGCTTGCAACACTCGTTCATTTTACCCCGTCATCTGAGAAAGATGGATTGAGCGTCTACCACAGAGCAGGCATGGCTCTCCGCACTAGGGATCCAGCACAGAAGGAGGTCCTGCGGATTCTGGAGATTGGAGACGTCTCATCAGCCATTGTATTTGCTTGGTGTTTGCAGGCACTTGCTACTCTTACCATTTTAGGTATGAGGAGCTTGGAGGTTCAGACGGCTAACTTTCTGGGGCAGAATGATACTAACAAGGATTGTCCTGGGTATAGGTCCAGTGTGCTTGTCCGCCTTCCTGCCCCTGCACCCCTGACCTACGCAAGAGCAGATGGCTGGTCCCCTGCCTTCACCGCAGGGTTAGCAGCACCTTCCACGTGTGTATCTGTCGGCCCCGCTGGGCTCGGAGCTCATTAAGGGCCAACACCTGGTCCTCACATCTCCACGTCCCCCGTGCTCAGCTCCCAAAATGGCATTCAAGAAATGTTTACTGGAAAACTTAATGACTTTGTCTTCTTTTCCCCTCCCCAGTGTCTATTCTAACAAGGGTGCCCCATTTATCCTCCTGTCTGCAGAACCCAGTTCCTACGGTGCTGCTGGGAGCGCCTCCCCAACTCTGCAAGCATTTCCAGGAATCTGCCGTCACCACTGGGTGGTGCACTGGCGGATGGACACTCAGCCCCACTGTGAGCCCCAGGGTCCCTCCCGAATTCAAACTGCAACGCCCTCGCTGGACTGAGCCATGAATGCCCCAAGAGGTAGGGGTTGGGGGAATGAATCCAAGTAAGGGGAGCAGGGTTTGATGAGAACAGCAGGATGCTTTCTATCCGGTGTGAAATAGGGTTTTCTCTGGTTAATGAGAATGGCCTGTTTCCAATTTGACTAATGCCTTCCATTAGAGCTTTGGCACAGTCCAGCAGAGAGGCACGATTCGGGGCTTTGCCGTCCTTTCTTAAAAGCCAGAAACTGCTTTGTCATTCCAAATTTTCCTTTGATCCCACCCAAGAATCTAAGGTAAGATTTATTGAGGTGGATCTAACAAAGAGCCCACCTCTCCATTTGCTGGCTAGCTTGTGACTTTGGGCAAGATTCCTCAATTTCTCTGAACTTCAATTTATTCTTCTATAAAGTACGGAGCTTATCCAGAAGGGCCCAACGTCATCACAAGAGCTCTTAAAAATGGAAGAGTCAGAGAGGGGCGCCCAGGTCGCTCAACTGGTTAAGCATCCAACTCTTGGTTTCGGCACAGGTCATGTGAGGGTCATGAGATCGAGCCCCACATCAGGCTCTGGGCTCAGTGGGATGTCTGCTTCTGATTCTCTCTCTCTCCCTCTGCTTCTCCCCCTGCTCATGCTCTTTCTCTCTCTCTCTCTCTCTCCCAAAAAATAAATAAATAAAATCCTTTTTAAAAACGGAAGAGTCCGAGAAAGATGGCACCATGTAAGCAAGATCAGGGTGATACGCTGTAAATCAGGCTCTATCCGCAGTTGCTGGCTTTGAAGATGTTGGAAGGGTCAGGAGCCAAGGAAGGTGGGCAGCCTCTAGAATCTGGAAAAGGCTAGGAAATGGGTTTCCCTCTAGAGCTTCCAGAAGCAACACAGCCTGCTCACACCTTGACTTTGGCCACTTGAAACCTGTGTATGACTTCAAACCCACAGCAGTGTAAGATAATAAGTGTGTGTTCTTTTAAATTTGACGTAATGTGCTATAGAAGCCATAGAAAACAGTGCACTCTTACGTTTCCTCTTCTATTTATAATAGATGAGCAAACTGAGAATCAAGAAAATTAAATGCCTTTTCCATGGCCTATCAAATATAGCTAAATAAAATCCCCGTTCCAAGATCAGTCTCTGCCTTGCAGGCAATGATTATTGGTCACAAACGTGCCCAGGGGCATGTTCCTCTATATTGTTATAAAAGGATCCCAGCTTCTCCCTGGAGCAAAACCCACTGGAATGAAGCCCCAGGCAGCCCACCTTGTCCGGGCTGGGTTCTAACATACTGAGTGCAGACAGACTTGCATCCCTTGAGAGAAAAGCTGTGGCTCTTGAGCTGGTTAGAGCCCTGGGGAATGTTTATAGACCTGCTAACTTGTTTCAGAGCCAAATTAATCAGAGACATAACAGGGGAGGGAGATATTTTTTCATTTCTCAAGTTAATGAACAAATGGATTTTCCATTCATTATTCATTGACTTGAAGTTTAATGAATAGCTCAGGGACAATCGCTAAATTTTGGTTTTTATAGAAAATCAGCAGCAACCAAATTCACTCTGCATCAAGTATGCAACCATCAGTTTACTATATATAGTGAATTTCACATTACTTTATCTGGTATTTATCAAGTTTACATTTTTAATGAATGAAAAGGGATGAATTTATGAAGAATGCCCTCACTGGTCACTCCCCTTTGGTTTTATTCCTTTTTGTGAACCAGATGGAGGTTTCCGATTGCCTTCTATCTGTGTCTGTGTTCCAAATGGTTTTTTTTGTTTGTTTGTTTCCAGGAGAACTAATCTTCTCCTGGACATTCATCTACTTTTCCCGTCCATTTCTTCTTCTACTGGAAAATTAATATCGTTCCTTCTCTTCTCTCCAGAAAGAAAATCATGGCTCTTGTGCTTAATGACAGAATAAATAGTCAGAAGAAAAGATGTTTTAAGACTAATACTTTGTGATAACTTAAAATCAGCAGTAAAAATATAAGAAGAAGAATAAAGGTCCACCTCAAAAGCCCTCACTCATTCCCCTCAGTTTACAACTACAGACATTTAGAGAGAATAAACTTAGAGACACTTTCAAAAGAAAAAAAAAAAAAGAGATGATATCACCCAACAGAGCCTTCTGATACACCATTATTATAATAATCGGTATTATAACCCTCGTTTTAAGGAGAAGTGTAAATATGCTGGAGGCAGAAACATGAAATTGTTTTACTTTTCCAGTAATGATTACCAGCTGGGTAATTAAATTAGGCAAAAAGAGGTAAAATTAAAATTTAAAATTTACCTTAAAAAAGGTAAATTAAAATTTCCCTTCCTACGGGACAGTGGTCTTCTTTACCATCTAAGTCAGATCCAGTGATATTTGAAGTCATTTTCAGCTATTGAAGCCATCTTGCTTAAGTTCCTAAGGCTCACCCGATCATTTTAACATTTTGATTCTGTATCTGACTCAAGACTCCCTACATCCTGACTCTACCACCCCGCTCCCTGTGCAAACTAATTGGTGCTTAATTAGGACCTGGAAACCTGACGGGAAGAGCAGAGAATGTGGTATTCTCTGCTCACCACCTTCGTCCCAGTCTTAGCCTCTGATTTGGGGGAAAAGAGCAGAGAGAAGGGAGCTCCGTAGGTGACCGCCTGTGGTAAATTTGATGATGGTGGATGTTTGCTTCATTGTGCCCCCTCTGCTAGGAAGGCGCCCCCTCTTCTAGGAAGGCGCTCCGTCCCAACCAGATCATGTCTTCTTGCCGACCTGCTAAGGCTGACCCTCATGATGCATTCCATTCTTCTGCTACAAGAATTTCTTAGCTCCATGTGTAAGTGTCCTCAGCCAGCCCAATCTCACACCACTATGGACCCAAGCTCTGTGGCCTGTGCATCGGTTGTATCCATTTCTATAATTCTTGGGAATGGAAATATGAAGAAAGTGGTCAATTCTCTATTTCCTGCCTTAACTTGTTACCAGGCCAACCTTCCACAAAGCTCTGTTGCCTGCTCCAAGAAGATCAGCCAGGTCAGCCAGCCCTGTGGATAGGGACATCCAACTGGGGGATAGTATAGTCTCTCCCTCTTACAGAACCTCCCAACTTGTTCAGTTTTATGAGTCACTCTGGGGACCTCTACCCTTTGCTCAGGTGATGAAGAAACTACCCTAGGACCTCCATCCTATGGTAATACCCTTTGAAATAAGACATGGCAGCCAGCATCTCCTATCAAGTGGTGGTGTCTACTTTTCCACCTCTTGAACGGGGGCTAAACTTGCAACTTGCTTTGGCCAACAGAAGAAGGTGAGAATGGTGTGTTACTTCTGAGCCTAGGCTTTAAGAGATTGTGCACATTCTTGCTCACTCTTGGAGTTCTCCCTCAGCACTTCCACTTTGAGGGGTGATGCTCAAGGATAATATTTTAGGATGGAAATATGTACTGTGAGTGTTTTAATGATAAACTGAACAACACGAACCCATCTGGTCTTCACTACTCACCTACCAACTCTTCAATAGGAGTCAATTCCTCTGACAAAGCTTATTATCTACTGGAACTTTGTGCATTTTTGTTTCCCTGAAGAGACAGGTGAAGGGATTGGAGTCACATCTGAATCAATATGGTGGAGAACCAGAACTTCAAGGCAGGAGACTCAAGGCGAATACGAGCTAAAAGAAATGAACACCTTTCATAAATTTTATGAATTTGGAGATTTGTGGACTACCACAGGCTGTAGGATTCAGAACACCAAGTCAATTTCACCTAGAAGGCTGTGGATATGCTTCACCCAATATCTGGGTTACATAAAGATGAATGAAACATGGTTCCTGATCTTGAAGAATTGATACTGTGGTCCTATGTGACCCTTCTGGGCACACTGGCTTTTCATGGTCAAATATCTCCAAGATGGAGCTCCTCCAAATGCTATGCCCATTGCAAGGGCAGCACAGGTCATAGGGACATCACTGACGTGGAAGAAAAGTCTTGAATGTTGACCTCAATTCTGGCACTGGATCCCGGGGTGTGCCCTAATCTATCCATGGCTCAGTTTGGGTGTATTAAACAGATATACTAGGAATATCCACAGTCTAAGAGATGATTTAAGTAAGGTAGAGACATTATAGAGTGGGGGGGTTCCTCTACGTTCCCACCTGATGTATTACTCATTCTTCCCACAGGGCCATTCAGCAATGACCCTAGGGAACAGAATAAATAATCAAAGCAGGAAGAGCACACGAAGCAGACTCATTCAGAGAGATTTGCTGATCAATAATAGTCGCTGGGGGCAGGATAGTCTTCCCCAGGAAGGTGGAAGGAGGAGTGCTGAGATCAGGGTCATGAACCACTGAACACTCTTCTTTTCTCAAGCAGGACGGAGCATGTGGTTTTGTGACTGGGTAACATTTGAGCGAGACAGAAAAGGCTAGACATTTCAATGGTTGCTAGGCAGCCTGAAGACTTTTCAAAATAAATATGTTGAGGTCTGGTGTTCCATCTTTCTTAATATTATATTTTTCACCCTGGCAAGGCTATGGCTCTGGGGGATGCCAGGGCAGCGTTATTAGCAATTACGAACTATGGCCATTTGGAAAAGGTCAACAGTGAACAGATTTTTAAATCCTGTTTTGAGATGGTTCCCTCATTAAACCACATAAAAGTTCTCGGACTAGCACCTAATGTAATCATTCAATTTGAGAGTCAATTAATATATACTGAGTGCTATATGCCAAGCACAAGGCTGGACACTTTAACTTGACTTGTGTTTCTTTCCTGCTCACCCAAATCCTTTGAGATAGGAAGTAGCTGGCCATTTACAGAAAATGCAACTGAGGCCCAGAGAAACAAACTGGCTTGTTCAAGGGCAGAACTAGGGCTGGGATCCCATTATCCTGACTGCCGAATGCTGCACATTTGTCAGATAGATCTCTCTCCCTGTTTTTGACAGTCAAGTTTTGTTTCTCAATGTATAATCCAAACAAAATGTAGATTTTTTTTTTTTTTTAGTTTTAATCATCATCATGTATATCTTTGGTTTGGTTTTTATTACATATGGGGCATCATGCAGGGATTTTTATTTTTTTTCTCACCAACATACTTCCTTCCCCAATGCCTGGAACAGTATCTGGCACATAGTAGGTGCTCAAAAATTTTTTTTTCCCGTAAAAGTTTATTTGTAATAACATTTCTTTATTTTATCATAGCCATCACAATTGATGCAGATGTCTGTTCATCCCGTGTGACCTCTGGGGGTTTATTTAAAGAAAATAATGAAAGGTGCCTGCAGAAGAATATGATAGTGAACCAAGCACAGAGTTGCTCTTGTCCACACAGCAGTGAGACTCCAGTCCTCTCTCACCTCACTTCCTCTTAAAGACTAATGAATGGTCAAAGTCTAAAAAGGAACCTTATGAGCTAGAAAATGCTTTCCTTTCTAATAAATGTGTTTCCTGTGTAATTCTATAAGCAGGAAATTATATTTCCTTTATGCTAATATATGATCACATTCTATTAATATGCATTAGTAGCACTGAATTTTATTTGGGATTGCAACTAAAGATTCTTTTTTTAAGATTTATCTATTTGAGAGAGAGAGAGAGAAAGCAGGGGGGGAGGGGCAGAGGGAGAGGGAGAGAATCTCAAGCAGACTCCTCGCTGACCACAGAGCCCAACGCAGGGCTCAATCTCACAACAGTGAGATCATGACCTGAGCCAAAATCAAGAGTTGGATGCTTAACCGACTGAGCCACCCAGGTGCCCCTAAAAATAAGATTCTTAAAGAAATGAAAGACAGTGCTTTCATTTTAGGGGTGTGTGTGTGTGTGTGTGTGTGTGTGTGTGTGTGTGTATGTTCCAATAAAACTTTATTTATAGATACTGAAATTTGAATTTCTTATATTTTCACATGTCATATTATTCCCCTTTTGATTTTTTTTTAAATTCCAGTATAATTAACATACAGTGTTATATTAATTTCAGGTGTTATATTAATTTCAGGTGTGATTCAACAATTCCGTAATTACTCAGTGCTCATCATGGTAAGTGTACTCTTCATCCCCTTCACCTATTTCACCCATCCTCCCCCACACACCTGCCATCTGGCAACCACCAGTTTGTCCTCCATAGTTAAGATTCTGTGGCTTTTTTGTTTGTCTCTTTTTTTCTTTGTTCAGTTGTTTCATTTCTTAAATTCCACAAGGGGTGAAATCCTATGGTATTTATCTTTCTCTGACTGACTTATCTCACTTAGCATAATACTCTCTAAATCCATCCATGTTGTTGCAAATAGCAGATCTCATTATTTTTTACAGCTGAGTAATATTCTATTATATATGTGTATATGTATATATGTATGTACGTATATACACACTTCTTTATCCATTCATCTATTGATGGACACTTGGGCTGCTCCCATAATTTGGCTATTGTAAATAATGCTGCTATAAACATAAGGGAGCATTTATCTTTTCAAATTAGTGTTTTCATATTCTTTGGGTAAATACCCAGTAGTGGAATTACAGGATCATACAGTGATTCTATTTTTTAATTTTTTGAGGAACTTCCATACTGTTCTCCACAGTAGCTGCACCAGTTTGCATTTAAATTTTTTGAATGGATGCAAAATCCTTAGATTCCTTTCCCTTTTACTCAGAGTTACTCTAGAGAATCTTTCCTCTCTTTTCTGGATTATAAGCTTTTCAAGAGCAAGAATCCTAATCTTTGTGTCCCAGATCCTGCAAGTATTAGCGAAAATTTATTGAAATAAGTGGAACATGAGCAATACTCACCTAAATAATTTATATGGACAATAGCCATCCACCCAAAACAACAAAACTAAGACGTTATGCCTCTAGGAGCACAAGAAACCATTCAATCAACCTCCTTAAAACTAAGGAATCAAAATACTTCCAATAGAAATGGCTCACACTAAAGGAATTATTTCCTTTTGTGTCTTTGTGGGGTTCTTTCTTTTTTATTTGTTTATATTATATGAGTGGGGTTTCTGGAGTGAACAGAAATAAACTTGTATCTTCAACCCTTATGGGGAACAAGAGGTCTCTCGCGTTCTGCCCAATGTCCTCTGAAGCATCATTCCCATGGTTAGTGTTCCCAGCTCTCCAATCCCTCTGATCCTTACCAAATGCTCCCTATCTTTTCAAGTACGAGGACCCGTTTTTCCAAAACCAAGTACTATTGTAATAGCTCAGGGATCCACTGATTGAGAAAGTACATACAAGTCGACATCTCTTATGGGTTTAACCTGTGCCTGGCAGTTAGTCAATAGATAGTAAACATGGATATGCTGAATTAGCTAATTAAATCAGTATTTGTTGAACGAGTCAACTCCGTAATCATCTATAACCCAACTATATATATTAACCACAACAGCCTCGATGTACGCTTGAGATGACTGAGTAAGGACCAGTCTGTACATAATATGAATTTTGGATTTGCTCATGTATGATTTTGTCTGTGAGACACACTCGGTGAACACAGAAAACAACCAAATCAGGCCACATACAAATACCAAAACACATACCCCCGAAACCTCTGTGTGCTGCCTCTTGTCTTTATGTGTCAGGAGCCATGCCCACCCCAGGGGTATGCCAACTCTCCATCTCACATCAGGTAATCCTCCTTGTACCACTTCCAACACCTCACAAGCTGTAAGCCTTCCCAGGCCCAGAGTCACCAGCAAAGCCCAGGTCTTTTTCAAGGTAAAGCACCATATTTATCTCTTTTATTTTTGTCTTTTCAAAGAACCATTTTTTTTAATCGAAGTATAGTGGACACACAGGGTTACATTAGCTTCAGGTGTACAATGCAGTGATCCGACGAGTCTCTAGGTCACGCTGTCCTCACGAGAAGTGTAGATGCCATCTGTCATGTACAACACCGTTAGAATACCAGGGACTCTCTTCCCTACGCCGCACCTCTTATCCCTGTGGCTTATTCATTCCGTCCCTGGAAGCCTAGACCGCCCACTCCCCCACATTTGTCCTATTAGTTATGTATTTCTTAACCATTTCTCGGGTATAAAACAATGCTGCTGTTTTAAGATCCTTGTTTGAAACTGTGTAACTCCTGAGGTTTTTGAGCACTGTGTCTTCAACCCCGTTTTCCTCTAAGCCCCGGCTGTGTTCTGTGTGAGCAGCACAGTGATTTCTAGGAATGTACATACTGCATGATAGCAGAACTAGCTGTGCACGTATGTATAAAGCATATTAATTACCCAGTCAACTTTACTTTTCTATAAGCTCATGGATTTAGGCATGGTGTCAATTACAGTTCTTAAAGCAATAAAGTGGTAATTTGTTGTTTTGTTTTTCAACATTTCTGAGTCAGGGATCTTGTATCATTCGAGATTTGACCGAAGAACAGAACACCAATAAGTAACAGATCATAAGGCTTTGTTATAGAGATTAGACCTTGTTGTACCATTGCAGGAGCTGGTGGGGAAGCCGATGCAAGTTGTTGTCTCAACAACTGTCACTCTAGGTCCTTCGGGCCAGTAGCTCGATGTGAAGCCAAACCGGCAGTAGAACAGGATAGGGACAGGCCGAATCTCGAGGACAGACTGAGTCCATGGGGACAGCTGGTCCATGTTTGATGACTCAGTGACCAGCAAGAGTGCCTTGCCAAGGAAGTGCACTCATGCCTACCCAAGACTCAGAGAAGCTGAAGGACGTGGTCTGCTGGATTCTGAGAGAGCTGTGGGCCTGGGCTGTGCCTCCAGAAGATCTGTGAGGATGTGAGCAAGCTGCCACGGGGCCTGCTGCTCCACGCCAACCTTCGGAGCATCAACGTGGCTGCCATTCCAGTACCTCCTTCCAAGGGGAAAAGAGGTTCAGCTTTTAAAACAGTAGAAGTTAGCACAGTATTTCCCAAATTGGATCTCTCAGAGTGTCCAAAACACCCCTGTTAATGTCCAGAGATCCCCAGAACTCATTGGGAAAATACTGCCTTAAAAGCTAAATGCTGGGGCGCCTGGGTGGCTCAGTCAGTTAAGTGTCTGCTTTCAGCTTAGGTCATGATCTCAGGGTCCTGAGATCGAGTCCTCAAGTTGGGCTCCCTGCTCAGTGGGGAGTCTGCCTCTCCCTCTCCCTCTGCCCCTCCCCTACCTCATGCTCTCTCGTGCTCTCTATCAAATAAATAAATATAATCTTAAATAAAAAATAAAAATAAAAGCTATATGCTATGATTTAGGCCCCAGGGTAAACGCGAACACAAACACAAATGCAGCCCTGGGAAGTTTCCTATAAGGTAGTTATCCAGGTGGCCCAGAATATGTTCATGTTAATTTTAGATTAAATTAGAAATAAAACATTTTAGACATCCTGTAGAGAACCTATGGAACCCTGAATTTACAATCCCAGTTTGAGTAACTCCACGTGTAATTAATATGCTTAAAAATTGGCTTGGAAGCAGAATTGCTTCTACCAAGTAGCTCTTTGACCTTGGGCAAGTACCGTTAAGTTCTCTGAGACTCAGTTTCATTCTATATGAAGTGGGGGCAAACAGCAGTAATAATATCATTGCATTATGGGGATTCAGCGAGACGTTGGAAGGGGTGTAGTGGGGTGCGCAGTACCTCGATAGCACAGGGGAATGTGAGCTCTTGTTTCGTGGTTATCACAACTGTTATCATCATTACCACCATCATTAAGTGATTATTTCCATTATTTAGCTGGTTCCCTCTGACTGGGATAAGTAGCAAGATCCAAATATGTGACAACTGCCATCTGAGAAGTTGAAGACAAATCTGAGCTTGATGCCCCTGAGGTTCAGAATAAATGGAGACAGGACCAGTTCTATGAGCAGAGGTTTCTGGTCTGGACAGGGCAGTGAGCACAGTTTCCGTCTCCCTGGGAACTGCTGGCTTGTGTAGAGAAACAGTGTGATATAATAGGGGAGTTCTGGGCAGACTTTTGGGGACTCTCGATTAGTTACTGCTCTGCCACTCACCGCCATGAGACCTGAGCCAAGCACCTCTCTCCTTGGCCTCCATCTGCAGGAAGAAAGGCAGAACAAGGGTTAAAATCTGAGGTCAGACACTAGCACTCATAAACCATATCTTTTCTTTGACCTACAGACATGTCAAAAAACTTTTGATCAGCAATCAGAAACATGTACATGAAAGTCTTGTCCTAAAAAAATTAAATAAATAAAGTGTGCAATCTGGCATTTCTACCTGCCACCCATCTTCTTCTGGTAGATGATGAGCTTCACATGTCCCCACCATCCCCTCCCCACAACTGTATCGCTGATGAGGAGACTGTCCCTTGGCATTTATCATTGTCCTTGAAAGGATGTCTTTCTTATAATACAGATATGCTTTTCTGCATCTGATTCAAGCCAAACCAAGGTGGGGGAATGAAAGATGGATCGCCAGATACTTGGATTTCAACAAAAATGAGCTGGAGTATATTTCTTTATGAAAGAGAAGTATATTCCTACCAGTTTGTATGCAGAGCCAATGTGTGTCAAAAGCTACAACTTAAGAGGTCATTGTAAAACAAATCATTGAGGTCAAGGTGGCTAAATCACCTCCAGTGTGTGTTCTTCATTTCTCTGTTAGTATGGAAATGCCGGAGCCTTGGCTCAGGACACAGTGAACCTATAGATGGAAATGCAGCTCCTGTTGGGTTGGCTCAGTCACTAATCCAGCCATGTTTCAGTGAGGTCTGTCCCTCTTACGAGGTATGGGAGCAGTGTTTTAGGCTTTAAAACGGCATGCCCAGTTTTGATGGAGCAGTGTCTGAGACTTTATCCCCCAGTAAGATCACACTTTGGTAATGTTTGTTGGACTTATAACTTGGGGTAGACAGTGGAAAGGCAGGTCTGGGACACCTGCCCCATTCCCCTGGGCATTAGCCATGTGGTGAGGGTTTGTCTAAAGTTAAAATTTGGAAATCCGGGAAAAGACT
Source organism: Phoca vitulina (assembly GCF_004348235.1). Classification (NCBI taxonomy): domain Eukaryota; kingdom Metazoa; phylum Chordata; class Mammalia; order Carnivora; family Phocidae; genus Phoca; species Phoca vitulina. Next base: position 30,751,850 of record NW_022589721.1, read on the forward strand.
TTGGCTCTTGGGAAATAAGATCCTAAGTAGGTCACCAAGTCTTGTCCTTGCTGTCTCCTTGGGAGGGAGAGACAGAGGGAATAGAGTTAACTTCTCTAATCATTCATTTCTCCATCTTTAAAATGTTCCACCCTTCACAAAATACTTAGGGGAAATGCATAGATATGCTTCATCCATCCAAAGTTACTATTTTTTTAATGATTTTATTTATTTATTTTAGAGAGAGAGTGCACGCGCAAGCAGGGGGAGGGGCAGAGGGAGAAAGAGAGGTTCTCAAGCAGACTCTGCACTGAGCGTGGAGCCCGAAGTGGGGCTCGATCTCAGGACCCTGAGATCATGACGTGAGCCGAAATCAAGAGTCAGATGCTCAACTGACTGAGCCAAGCAGGTGTCCCCATCCAAAGTTACTATTTAAATAGAAGCAATGCTGGAAGATTTTTCTGTTGTGAGAAAGACAAGGACTTCGAAATCTCTCAGCCCGTGGTCCAAGCTCTCTGGGCCACACGTACCTCTCCAGCCTTGGGAAAATCCGCTTGCTTCCCACTCCTTCATTTCCCCAAGTGTAAACCAGGATCCAGTACAGCGTCCTGAAACAATGCGCGCACGGACCCTGGCACATGATGGGAGCTGGAGAGATACAAAGTATTGTTTCTTTAAACCTCCAGTCCCCAGTACAGCCTTGAAACACATGACTGGGTCCAATTTTTGAGTCTGGAGTCTTGAACAGATACAGAGAAGCAGCAACCCTACCGCTAAAGAAAATATATTTGTGTCCTGGCAGCCAGAATGATTTGAGCTTCACATCATAGACAATTGTCAGACCAAAATAATCCTTATCAGGATATCAGCTTTAAGATATGGGGTTCTTTTTTTTGTTTTGTTTTGTTTTTAATCTTGGCCCAAAACGATTTGCCAAGCTCTAGTTATATATTTTTATTGAGAGAAAAAAAGAGAAAGAACCCTGTGATTTCACACTTTCCTGTTACTGTTTGCTACCTTCTGACAGCTTTCACTACTTGGATTGGAATTCTGAGCTTTTCATGGACAGATGAGGTGAGACATTTTAAAGCTGCTGATGTTCTCAGGGAGCACAGACGGATCTGCTCAGGCTCATGCTTTAATTTTCCACCTCGCCAATCCCACGTCCTGCAGCCTCCGAGCAGCCCTAGCAAAGGCTCCCAGGGGCCATCTGCGCAGCGTCACCTGTGCCTAGAATCCCTCCCCGCCTTGTGCGCCTGCTCTCATGCCCTCACCCTCACGAACAAGCCCCCTGAGTGTTTCCCTGGTCCAGGCCGAGTCGGTTTCTCCTTCCACGGGGCTACCGTGGGGCGTGATGTTCTCATCTCCTTCCTATGTTCCTTCCACCAACATTCCCTGAATGTCCACCACGTGCCAGAGTCAGAGATCAAAGCTGAGGGCTCCAAAGCTCTCCCTCAAGTCACAGAGCCCAGAATCTGGTTAGGGAAATGAACGGTTCATTAACGGGTAACGCCCAATGTGTGAGGTACCCCAAGGAGGCAGGTGTGCATCATGGTTTTACCAGTCAAAGGTGTAGATGACGCTGCAGGACCACCACTGCTAAAATAACCTTACTGCAGCCCAACACGACTAATACAACTACCTCAGTTTCCCATTGCTGTGTGACAAATAGGCAGGAACTAGCAGCTTAAAGCCATACATGTTTACGGGGCGCCTGGGTGGCTCAGATGGTTAAGCGTCTGCCTTCGGCTCAGGTCATGATCTCAGGGTCCTGGGATCGAGCCCCGCATCAGCAGGGAGCCTGCTTCTCTCTCTCCCTCTACTGCTCCCCCTGCTTGTGCTCTCTCATTCTTTCTGTCAAATAAATAAATAAAATCTTAAAAAAAAAAAAAAAGCCATACACGTTTGTCACCCCGTGTTTCTGTGGGTCAGGTGTCCAGCAGGTTCTGGCTGAGTCCTCCGCTCCGGGTGCCACAGGCTGAATGATGTGTCAGGGGGGCTGTGCCTTCATCTGGAGTCCTGACTAGGGAAGCTCCCTCAGGGTGTCAGCAGAATTGATCCCCTTATGGTTTTAGGACTAAGGTCCACATTTTCTTATTAACTGTCAGCCAGGACCACTCAGAGCATCTAGAGGACATCCAAGAGTCCTTGCCATGGGGCCTCCTCCACACACCCTCTCATGCTTCAAGTCTTCTCTTGAAGGACTCACCTGGTTAGGTCAGGCCCACCCAGGATAATCTCCCTTTCTATTAACTCAAACCGATTAGGGACTTTAATCGCATCTTCAAAATTCCTTACAGCAACACTTCTACTATTGCTTGATTGAATCACTGGGAGAACGTGTGTATACCAGGGAGCAGGACCTCAGGGGGCCCTGCTAGAACCACCAGTGTATTTCTGCCTCTCGAAGCCCCTGGTTGTCCGTCCACTCTGTCCCAGGTGCAGCCCCCATATGTCCCCGCATGGTGTGCACTGTCCTCACCATGGGGTGAGCACCTGGCCATTACCCACTGAACAGACACAGTTCTGCCCTCACGGAGTTTCCATTTTAGAGGAGGGAGACAGAAGATAATAAACACTTGCATCTGAGGCGGATAACTGGTATGGAGGCAAAAAACCAAGCCAACAGGAAACTGAGATCAGGAAAAAGGAGTAATTTGCATACGATTCTCCAGGGAGAGTCACAGACAGGTGACACGTATGTGGAGAGCAAAGGAAGTGATAGAGCCATCTGGCTACCCCTGGGCAGAGCTACAGGCAAGGGGGGGGGGGGCTGCAGCAAAGGGACAAAGGCCCTGGATGTTTGAGGCCCATCAAGGACCCAGAGTGGAGACAGAGCGGGCGGTTTGGAGAAGTGACCGAGTACGTCAGGGCGGGGGCCGGGAGCAGGGAGTGAGGGTGGATGGGAGGCCGGCAGAGCTGACGTCAGGCTCTGCAACTCGTTGTCAGGAATCCTGCTTTGAACCAGGATGAGAGGGGACCCAGGGGAACGGCTGGAATGGAGTTGTGACATGATCCACATATTTTCAAAGGATTTGGTGTTTGTTCTGAGTCCAGACTGCAAGGCTCTGAACTCCAGACTGACCTACGGCTCATGTCTCTGGGGCTGGGGTATCTCTGACGGCCGCCCTACAGGCTCTAGCATCCTTCCTGTCTCCCCCCCTCAGATTTCCCCCCCACCCTGGCCCTGGGTCAGATGTCCCCCTCTTGTCTCTGAACCCACGGCTCCGGATGGATGGGATGCTCGGGAATTTTCCCTGGCTATGCGCTCCTTGCTCACCTGCACTGGAGAAGGTCTCCCAGGCTGGACAAGGACGACTCTGGGTCAGGTTTCTCGACAGGGACTATAAAGAGACACTTAACCCCTCCACCCACACGGATGTGAAATATGGCTTCGTCCTTCCAACGGGGGCTGGCGTAGCAGTCGATTGCGTTTCTGAAGCCAACAGCACAGGCTGGTAATAAGCACTTGGGCGGGGGGCGGGGGGGGAGGAAATATTAACCATGATTCATGCTGCAAAGTGGAGGCAGGACTGGTAGTTCTCGAACATCCTGATTCGATTTTCATCTTGTGTTAGCCGCCGCAGGTCAAGTTACTGTTCGCCCCGTGCGGTGGCATCATCCAGATTGACACGCAGGTAATTACGCTATTTATCTTCGTACAAAACTCTCTCAACTGGGAACTGATTATTCGGGGCTGGAGAAGGCCGGGGACAGAAGTCCCTCCAGCAGGAGAGGAGAACATTCGTCCTTGACTGGTGGGTTGGTGCGAAGCCAGGGAGATGCACTCTTCCAGGCGGAAAGGTGGCTCCTTTCTCTGGGGTTTTGGTCACGTAGGTCCCATCGTCGTTCACACAGCCTGGTTCTGGGACCTGCTCCTGGGGCTCCTTTGTCCTCCCCGCAGAGCCTCTAGTTGGTTCCCCAGCCTCCCCACCGCTGTTCCCGCCTGCGGGGTGCTCTCGGAATGACCCGTCCATCTGCGCGTGCTCGCCTTTCATTCCTCTTAAGTATGTCCTTCCACAGTCTCTCTCCATCTCTCCCTCTCATTTTCTCGGTAGTTCACGCACCCTACGTAACAGCGAGCGACCGCTTTTCTGAAGCAGGAGCCAGATGACATTACTTGCTTGCTTCAAAGCTTTTACTGGCTTCTTATTACCTACAGAATAAAATCCTCAGATTAGTCTCATATTCAGATGCTGCCTGATTGGCTTCCATTTACTTTTGAAAAGCCTCTTGCGGCCTCACTTTGCAAGAGACCCAGTCGCTGCACCTTCCACTTACCCCTCCTTCACTTTTCTGTGGCGCGTGGACCGAGGCCCGAGTGAGTGACAGGTGCCACAGAGACAGGAAGCCCTCATTCGTGAGAGCCATGTGGAAGGACAGGAGCCACACCTTGGGGAAGAGACCAAAAGTAGGGCTGGAGACATTGAAGGACATGAGCTTCAGCTCCCAGTCCTAGATTTCAATATGTACATTGCATATTATATGTATTTTGATGTAGGTATAGATGGAATGTGGATGTGGACACGGGTATGGACGTAGAGACACAGATATGGACGGATGTGGATCCAGGTAGATGTGGACGTGGACACGGATCCAGATCAACAGTTACATCCATCCCCACATCCCTCCCTGATCTTCTTCCAGCAAAATCCCTTACAAAGTTCTCCACATTGGGTTCTCCAAACTCTCACTTCCGATGTGTCCCCAACCAGCCCGCGGGGCACTCACACTCCTCACAACCAGGAAACGGGCCCAGCCACCTCGTGAGTCGCTTCTACCTGCTCAGGCCACAGTGCTCAGCCTCCGCCATGCCTGGCCCTTCAGCAGCAATCACACGGCGACCCCACTTCTGCATGAAGACTTTGACACCAACCAGGCTGGTTTCTGCCTACTTTGCTGCCTCTTTCCCAAGCTTCCCCTGGACGCCTCCTGGTCTAGGAACTCAGGAGCTGCCCTGTGCAGGGCTGGGCTCTCCCCTCCCAGAGTGGAGTGCAAGTGGAGCAGAGGTGGGCCCCACTGCCATGCTGTACATACCATCTCTGCTGAAAGCTCTCAAATGTTCACCCTCACCTGGGTCTCCGCTCTGCACTCCAGGGACACACTTCCAGCCCCACTGGGTGTCTCTTTCAGGAGTCTTCAGGCATCCCAGTTAATCCGTCCAAAGCAGAACTGTTGATTGCCCCACTCAATCACTTGCCAACTTCCCCACACTCAGGCCAAAATATGAGTCCTCTTCTCCCTCCTGCATACTTCATGGTAGTACCGTCCTTTGGCGGGACCTCCAAAACATCCCAAACAGCCCATTCCACCCCCCACCCCCCGCTGCCAGTCTAGTCCCAGGCCATCCTCCTTACCTGCACTATTGCAACACCTCCTGCCTGGTCCCCTCACTTCCCATCCTGCTCCCCCAGATCTGCTTGAGGGTCATTCCTGAAGACCTTTCATAGGTCTTCATCCCTCTTAGAATAAAACCCAAGCCCCCTACTCAGTCTCTGAAGGCCTGATGAGGCTTTCTTTCTCTCTGATCTCGGCTCTCTTCCTTTTCCCCCAAGGACTCTCCATTCGGAGTCTCTCAAGTATGACATGCTGCTTCCTGCCACAGGACATTTGCAGTGCAGCTGGGGATTCCCTTTCTTCCCTGCCAGAACTTTGCTTGGCTGTCTCCTTCCCAATGTCTGAGTTTCAGCTCATGTGTGATCTCAGAGATTTTTCCGTCTAATCTCCCTGAGGCAAGTATTTTACCATATTACCCCATTCTATCTTATTTATAGTCCTTTTCAATACCTTTGTATTTTGTGTATGTGTGTCTGTGTCTTTAAGAGTTACATGGTCTCTCTATATCTCCACTGGAATAAAACTTTCTTAGAACAGGAATAATTATCCTTTACCTATCGAATCTCTTACGCCTTAAATGGTGTCTTGTTAACAACCGCTCCCTGGTAAGTTACAGAGCATATCACGTGTGCATGGAGCAGCATCCCAAGGATGTCAAGCCTGGGTGCAGCCCTCAGGGAGGGGAGGGAACTCAAGAGAGGGACCCTGAGGGGAGGGCAGGGCTCTGGGGACACAGAGCGGAAGCAGATCTTCACCCACCGTCCCAGAGTTGGTCTCCGCTGCCATCTGGGTGGTCAGGCAGCCTGGTGTGCAGAACCGAGTCCACTATCTGACTCCACTCCTGGGTGGTGCTTGGTATTAGGTCTGATTCTTGAGTAAGCATTCCGCTGGTCTTGGAAACAGATGAGCACAGATGCCAAGCAGAGTAAAGGGGCACGACCAGTGTGGGAGCCAGAGCCCAGCAGGGCTGAGGAGGGAATCCACGGAGGGGGTGAGGGAGAGGAGAGCTGGCCCAGGTGCCAAAGCCACGTGGTGAGGAGGACCTCCATGGGGTGGAGGGGGCTGGAGGGGTGGAGTGTCGGCATCTGGGCACCGGCCGACTGGGAGCAGCAGGATTGAGGTCTTGGGGTGTCCACGTGGGAAAGGGCCTGAAGGCTGTAATGCTCGGGGTTGCGGCTGCCACACCACACAGCGGAGACCAGAAGGCCATGCACGTGCAAGTGTCTGGGAGGAAGAGTGGGGAGCGCCAGTCATCCTTCTGCAGCTGCCAAATCTGGGAGAGGGCATGCTCTGAAACCTGGGGACACGGAGCCTGGGAGTTGCTGCCAGACAGAACTCAAAGGGACTTGCCTTCCCCACCCCTCCACCCCACCGGGCATCAGGGAGAATGGAGGCTGCTGGGACCCACCAGAAGTGGGGAGGAAACCCATCTCCATCCCACAGCCCCAAAATGTGCATGTATGAGAACATGGTCAACTCCATTAAAATTCCAGACACAGAGAATGTGGCTGTTAATAACCGTGTTTTATGAGCCTTCCTAAGCAGAGGCTCTAACAAATGGATTCTAAACAGAGAAAAGCCCTTGACGAGCATGTATTCAATCAAAGCAAAGAGCCCTGCTTTTTACTGGAGGGCAGAGAAACCCTTAAGTCTGTAACAGAACAGGCTTAGTCTGAGAGAGAGCCCATAGTGCAGCCCCGGGCCAGTGAGGGATGGGCTCCAGACCTCCCCCGTATTCAGTGAATGAACGCCCTGTCGGGGCAGGCCACACTGGGGCTGGGACACTCGGAGCTTCTCTCCGGAGAGGACCTCTGTTCTCAGCAGGGAGATTCCTTCCACCTGCTGAATCAGTCCCTGGGCCTCTGTTACCTTGGCCCGGAGAATGGAGAAGGGAGGCTGGCTCTCTTTGGGCTCCAAGCCTGCAAACCAGAAAGCAGGGCTGGGCAGCCCAGAGGGGCTTTTCAGAGAGGGGCAGTCCTGGAGGTAGCTTGGAGTGAGAGCAGGGATGAGGGAGGGGCAGGTGCGGGAGGCGGAGGGGAGAGAGTCAGAGGCGGGAGAGCCAGGAGGAGGTGGGGGACGAAGCCAAGGGGGAGGGCCAAGTAGTCCAGTGGACAATGCAAGGATGACCATGTATAAAGGAAAAGAGAAAAGTAGAGAGAGAGAGAGAGAGACAGCTGAGTGAGGGAGAGAGGTGGATCTGTCAGAGATGGGGAACTGGACAGAGAGAAACAAAGAAGAGAGACAGTAAGGGGAGAGAAACAGGGGGTTGGGGGGAAAACAGAGGGAGAGAGACACACAGGGAGAGACACAGAGGGAGAGAGATATACAGGGAGAGATGGGGGAGAATAAACCAGAGTGGAAGCAAGAGGGAGAGGGGGCCGCCGGGGCAGGTGGAGAGCAGTCCACTTTGGGGAGGGAGGGGAGGGAAAGGAAGGGGAGAGGCAAACCCCAGGAGCTCTGTCCTGGAGAGAAATGAGGTAGCAGAGCCAGAGAGGAGGGGGATGGGAAGGGAGGGAGAGAGCCAGCAGGGAACAGAGGCCAGGAGGGAGAGGAGGACAAAGGCGACCTGAGGAGCAGCCTGCAGGAGAGGAGGCGCCAGGCTGGCCATGCTGAGCGACGGGGGGGGGGGGGCATCTTCCAGGGCCGCACCTGCCATCTCTCCCCGCACCTCCCAGTTCCCTGATGAGAGGACACCTCTCTCCATTCAGGTCTGGAGATGGTGAAGGAAAGGAAGGCTCCCACGCAGAGAGCCTGAGAGCTGGGTATCCCTTTTCTCCCTGAACAGAGGGGAAGGCGGAGGTGGGGTGGTCGTCCCATCTCCACAGCTTAGCCTCCCTCCCTCCCTCAGAGAGCAGGCCACCAGCTCACCCCAGGCCTCCTGGCCGGCTGACCCCTGAAGAGAGGAGGTGGGAGAGCCCAGGGATGGGGGCCTGGCCGCAGACACACTTGGGGAAGGCGATTCCATTATCCTGGGCAGCACTCAAAACCCAGTCTAGAATCTCCAGGGCCCTGCAGGCCTCAGGCTGGTTCATCAGGGCACAGAGCTCCCGGCCTGGTCTCTAGGGTGATGGTGACTATGGGAGGGTCCCCACTCCTGCAGCTTCCCGAGGGTCCCAGGAGCCAGCAATCTGGTGGTCGTGGGAGCAGGAGGGAGGGCCCACGGCCGGCACAGGGAGCCGGGCAAGCCAGGGAAGCCCTTGTTGGCCAAGGGCTGACCCTGCAGGTGCAGCGTCTTCTGGCCCCCAGCTCAGGGCTGCTCCCGCAGGGGGTGGAGTCCAGGTAGAGGGGCAGTGAGCCCTTCAGTGCGGGGCCCACTGTCTGCGGCTCTGCTGAAGGGCTCTCGTGGCTGTCCTGGTGACAGCCCCCGGCTCCTGGTCTCCAGGTGACATATCACGGGTTCTTCGTGTGTCACGGTGTAGGTCCAGATCAGTTGTGGGCTGTGCCACATTGGGCCCACGTGCCTCCTGAGCGGTGACCCCCGCTGCCCAGAGGAATCCCGCCGAGGAGGGGCTGTTCCTGAGCCTCCTGAGATGGTTCATCCCCCCGTGCGCCCCTCAGAACGAGACGACCCTTGTATCTGGAGAACTTGACGGAAAAACAGAACGGCAGGCTCTCCAGCGTGGTCTCTTGCAGGAAAGATGCGGTCGAGTTGCTGAGTGAGGGAACATGCAGCCCGGCCTGGAGCCCATCCAGTCCCTCCCGTCTGGTCGCTGGCGGGGAAGGAGACACTGGCCACTGCAGAGTCCCCGTCTGCATCCGGCCTCGCCTGCCCCCTGCCCTGCGACCTGGAGAGCATCGCATCAGCTCTAGAGGTGAGGCTGATGCTGCCTGCCCCCAGGGGGACAAAGCGGGCGAGGAGGCCTCAGGCGCCCAGTGGGCACAAACACCCGCGGATGATTTTTTAAAATGTTTACTGTAGAGTCTTCCATAACATCTCTAGATTTTGTCTTTCATAGCACTCAGGCAACTAAATTGTAAGGCTCTGTTCTCCTTGCGTGTTGCCCAGAAATTGTGTTCTGGAATGAACTTCATCCAGGTCTCTCCCCACGGTGGCCTCCTTGAGAATGGGCTTCGTCCTGTTCACCTTGCTGTCCCTGCGCCTGGCGCTTTGCTGAGCTTACAAGAGCGAGCGTCCATCTGGGGATGGGCACTTCCAGCCCCGTCTCCGCAGTCCTTTGTCCGTGGGACCCCCACCCACTCCGATCGCTGGAGAGTAAGACCTGCTCTGAGAGCAGCCGGCTCGGTAATTCCTGCCAAGTTCTCTATTCTTGTCTGACTACAGGGAACCTTCCGGAAGGGAACGAAGGTGAGACTGGGCCAGACAACCTCACATACGTCTCCATAGCAACAGCTTGTCCTGTCCTGTCACACACAAAGGAGAGTGGTTAATTACGCAGTCAGAGGTCAAGTTGTCGGCGTGAGGCCTCCTTGAAAGGGCACGTCTCAGAACAGGGCTGGCCTCCTGGTCCTCACTCCCCGTTCCCTGAACCCCGGGGTTGAAAGAGGTAGAGACAATTGGCCTCCACTCTTCAGCAGAAACGGCTGCAGCAACGGGAAGATGGTCTGGAAACGAGCTGTGTCTGGTAGTGCTTTGTTTAATGCGTCTTTTCAGGCCTCACATGCCTCGAGGACAGAATCGTCCCTTGTCCCCATGTTCTCTCCCGTCTTAAGTGAGCCTCCCAGCCAGTTCCATGGTTTTAAATGGTTTTACTACCTTAGCATCTGCAGCCACACGCTACACTCATCACCCTAACCGCACCAAACAGCATATAAATATAAAGGACCTGAAGATACGAAAGTTAAGGAAGGGAGGAGAAGCAAAATGATGGCCCTGAAATAGCACCTTCCTGACCATGTCAAGCCGAGCCAGGAATGCAACCCCCTTCCTTTTAGTAACTTAACAAATGGCACATTCTTTCCCAAGGAGAATGTGCGTGAAAACACCCATTTAGGGTTGGCTCTCGGCAGACAGCCTGCAGAAGGCACTCACTCCTAAGAAATAGCTGGTGGGAAGCAGGCCACCCAGGTCAAGGCTGCAGTTGGGGGGGCTCCCTGTGCACCCCAGTCTGACCCGCCCCGAAACTGGAGAGGTGAGCCGTGTGTGTGTGTGTGTGTGTGTGTGTGTGTGTGTGACTCAGGTCCCTAATCGCTAAGGGTCAAAGAGCCACTTCCGGCCCCTCACAGGTGTGTTTTGGGGACCACAGGATAAAACCAAAGGGAACATGTTTTGAAAAACATGTAAAGCAACTATTTGGTTTGAAAAGAAGGGCTTCTCTAATGGGATTTAAGTAAACAAATGAGCAAAGTTGACTCTGTTGTTCTTAAAGAATGACAATGGGGCGAGGTTGCAGGTAGATCAGTCCGCCTTGTTTTTATGGGTCCGCCAACCTTACCGGCAGTCAGCTCCTGAAGGACCAGAGCGAGGCAAAGTCACAGCCGCTGAACTCAGACGGGGAGTTCTTGCAAATCCAGGCTGGCAGAAGCCAGAGCCCGAGGGCTGCAGATCAGAGAGCCCCAGCCTCAACAAGAACGCAGACTGCAGGACAAAGTGATCCCTGAGCCAAAACCGATGTTTCAGGCTTCCACCCCTGGAAGAGGAGCGAGCTTTTCTAACCAGTCCCACACAGAAGAAGCCCCAGGATCCCAAACACACGCAGTAGTCTTTGGGAAGCCTCCGGTCTCTGTCACTATTCACTGAGCATCCACCATGTGTCCGCTGAGCGTCTGTGTCAGAGAGCTGGCCTTCTCCTCCCGGGGCACAGAGTCAACTCTCTCTGCTACTTCCCCAGGGTGCGCCAAGGAACGGACAGAAAGTTGCAGGGACGGGTCCTCTGGCTGTAGCCGTTGGCAGGTGGAGAGTGAGGGTTTGCTAGAAAATACACAGCAGGTTTGGATCCAATACACTGGGCCATCCATGTGGGTTGTGTGTACCTTCCCAAAACGCAACAGTGTTCTCAGATGGTAAGGATGAAGCCCTCACCTTTGCAGCTCTGGAAATCTTTGGGGTGCTGGAGTCTGGCCAAGCTCTGGGTTTTCCTAAAGCCGGAGGCCCTGAGCTTGGGCTGAAACAAGTGTCACTCTAAAAAGTGGGCAGCATAAGGCACCCAGGGTACTCCTCCAAAGAGGGAAGCACCAAGGAAGGTTTGCGGGTAGGTAGACCCTACAGGGCTAAGCATCTCCTGGGGAGACCTTTCAAAACACATTACTGAATATCATCCCCAGAGATCCAGATTCAGTGATTCTGGAGCAGATCTGAGAATTTATAGTGTCAACAGCAAAGTCTCCCTGTAACATTGGATCACCTGGCATATTGGGGTTGTACTGAAGTAGATTGAGCCTTCGTACCCAAACACTGGGAAAAATCACTCTATCTTTTGGAGCCTTTTTTTTCCCACTTGTTAAAAAAAAAAAAAATCAGGATTTGGACTACACCAGGGGTTCCCAGATGTGGGAATTATGAACTGGGAGCTTAAAAAATAATCTTGGGAACTGACGTGAAGATCTGAGACCCCAATCTTTATTTTGGCAAGTAAAGATCTAAAAAACAAACACACAATTTTACTCCCTCACCCCCCCCCCACTCTTTCTCTCACAGAATAAGACATTCAAACCCTAAAAGTTAGCCAGATGGCAGTCTCAGACGGAGCAAAAGATCATCCTTTAAATGCGATGTCCTGGGTGTGGCTTTCTGCCCGCCTGGCGTGGACCAACAAACACTTGCCCCGGACCAGCAGGGGGGAAGCCCTGGGCCCCCGACCACCAGGCTGCCTGCCTCTGATTGGCAGCGACTCTCCACCGCCGTTCCTGGTCCTTGATTGCAATGTCCGTCGTGGTGGGAATCATTCCCCTCTGCATTTCAAAATGCCGTGGAGAAGTTTAATCATCCACCTCCTCGGGGAACAGTGCCCTCCGCACACCCCACGGCCCTTGGCAGGCCCCACCGTGGAGACCAGATTCCCCAGCTGGCCGCCTGTTACACAGCTTGTCCTGTGTCCACCCCCATCACCAGATGATAGCTCCCCGACGGCAGCTACCACCCCAGGGTGCATAGCAGGTGTTGGAACAAAGGTCTATTGGAAGTGCCCCAGAATCTGCTGGTGCTTGTATGATCTGGAAATTTCCACCCCACTCTCCTACTACCCGAGGATTTCTATTGACCATCTCAGTTTAGGGCTCTAACTCAGGTGGCTCTGGCCCTATCCTTCACTCACATGCTGGGACTTCATCCACAGGGTGGATGAAAGGAACACCAATGACCTCTCCGGGCCACTACCGGGAGAATCCCCGGTCATGGGCACGGTCCTTTACAGCATCCTGCTCTGTCTCACTAAATACACCATGCTCTTCTGGGGCTCACAGGATGCCTTTAGCATCCAAGGATCACAGAAGTGGATGTGACACGTACAGTTAATCCGGAGAGCCTTCGCCCCTCCTATGGGAGGCAGGGGACACTGGAGCCCCACTGGTCACCCTGGTGAGGGGGGCTTCCTCCTTACTGTGGCTTCCAGACGTCACCACTCCTGAAGAGGTGGGGGAAGGATAGGCTAGAACCGCTTGCTGCCATGTGCTGAAAAATTTCCAGTAAGCCATGGAGAAGAGAAAAAAAACAAACATACGGAATTGAAAGCAAATTGGGATCCCAGAAGCAAGGAAAATAGCCAGTTCCCGGGGAGGGGGGCAGTCACTTCTCTATGTAGACCAGATCCGCGTGTTTCATCTGAGCCCCTGGGACGACAATGCCCTGGGTGGGGCCCGCAGAGGAACCTGGTTCAGAAACACCACTGCGGCATTTCTATATACATATATTTTATTCTTTATACACATACTAAATATATATATTCTTTATATATATCAAATATATTCATATATCTTGTAGTTGTTTTATTCTTTAAGTAGCCTCCACACCCAACATGGAGCCCAGCACTGGGCTTAAAATCACAACCCTGAGATCAAGACCTGAGCCGAAATCAAGAGTCAGACACTTAACTGACTGAGCCACCCAGGCGCTCTTTTTTATATATAGGTATATGTGTGTATATATATTTTATTTATTTATTTATTTATTTATTTATTTTCTTGCATTTCTTTACTCATAACTCCAACTTTCTGCAGTTCTTGGTCTAGGCACCATGAGCATCATCAGCACAAGGATCATCCATCCATCGACATCCCTTCCAGAGACCATTCACAGGGGGCCGTGTTCCTGGATGCGTGTCTCTGGAGGAGTGGTCCTGGAAAGGCTGATCAAGTTCTCTGAGGAAACTAAAGAGCCCTGTCTTCTAAGCCCACCCTCCAACCCCACCTCCCAACACACACACTCTCATCGTCTACCATATTAATGTGTTCTAAATTGGAAACTATGGAAATACCCAATCATGCTGAGGCTTTCATGTGTTTCCAGAAAAGCATCAAGTCCTATGCCTGGAAAAGGATCAGTACAGACGATGCATTCCTCCTGCCCTCTGCAGACACACCGCTCCCGAGCCACACCGGGGAGCTGAACATCTCCAAGGTCCCCCGAAGAGGAATGCCCAGACCCTTCTCGCTGTCCCACTCCAGTGTTTGAGAACCTCAATGATCAAAACAGCCTTTGGCCTTACCAGGTCATTCTTTCTGTGCTATAAGCCCTGCTTCTCGTTCCATTCGTAGCGCACGTGATGAAAGGCTTAAAATTCAGTAGCAAAATGCAATGTGAAGAGAAAAAGTGTTCAAGGCATCAGAGAACTGGATTCCACCCAAGGCTCTGAGGCCTGGGACAGGTTTTCTCTATGCCTAAGTCTCCCTCTAGACAAGAGTACTATCTTTCAAAACCACTGGTGGCTCATGACATCTAGTTAGTGGACTGAGAAATGAAACAGAACAGGAAATGTTATGGGGCATCGAGTGTGGTCAGGATAAATGTCCTATCCCCAAACGTTTCCCCTTCTGTATTTACGTATGCATACACTGAATCACAAAGAAATGTACTTCTTGCTGTGGATTGCGGTCAAAAATGTTTAAGTCACTGGATTAGAAGATTTCTAAGGTTGCTGACACTGTTTCCTCAAGTCCTTGTGTCTCACATGGTTGTGAGGGTAAACTGAGCAGGTGAACATGAAAACGGCTCAGGGAAGAGGTTGTCTGTCTGCACGGACAGGCCCCGCAGAACGGCTGTTCTCGGACCCTGACAACATCCACCCCCATAACCAGCACCAAACAACTGAATGAGAGCAGTTTCAGACCCTATTTTAAAATCATTGCAATATACTTCTCTGCGCATGGAACTTTCGAGCACTTTTGGTCCCCAAATCAGAGGTGATAAAAAGGAAGTGCTTGATAAGCATATGCTGTGTTAGTCTGTGCCTGGATGAATGACAGACGAATGGATGGATCCACCAGTTAACCAACAATTAGTTAAGACATGACCCCGTGTTTAACGAGTGACTCTCTCAAGCCATGGTGAATCAGCTGGTCTCTGGACACACATTAGCAGGATGAGGCCCCGAGTCCCACTGAAGCCAACCTTCCCCCTTACTGCACTCCCTCCCCACTGTGACCCTATGTGGATGTGTACATCGAAATGGCTGCCTCCAAAATGTAGAAGACAGAGCTGCCCCAGTGGAGGGGATGATAATGTTCACCCACCCTCGTGTGCATCAGCATGGGGCCCGAACCTGTGGCTCTAGGCTCCCCAGAGGAAAAGGACTCATCCAGACCTTAAGGGGTTCACATGCAGATGGATGCTGGAGATAAGAAAGGAATTGTCAGGGGCGCCTGGGTGGCTCAGTCGGTGAAGCGTCTGCCTTTGGCTCAGGTCATGATCCCAGGGTCCTGGGATCGAACTCCGCATTGGGCTCCCTGCTCAGCGGGAAGCCTGCCTCTCCCTCTCCCTCTGCCCCTCCCTGCTCGTGCTCTCTCTCTCTCTCAAATAAAGTCTTTAAAAAAATAAAAAGAGATAAAAAGAAAGGAATCATCCATGCTAACTGAGGAGGAAACTCGGATTTATTGAGCACCTGTTTGTGCGAGCGTATCAGGTACACACATACACTCAACGCACTTTATTTCCAAGGCAGAGCCCTGGAGGCACAGATGTCCCAGCTCCGGCCAGTACCCTGGCCAACTGCCCAGCATCAGGAAGACACGGCAGTGGTCACCGGACCTCTTTATTTCACAATTAAAGGGAGACCAACTGTGAGGAGCTTGAAGGAGTCCCATCCATGGCTCAGAAGCCGGATTAACACGCTTCCTCCATACCAGCTTCTGTCTTTGGCCGGACACAGGATGCCATGAAGCCTCACTGGCTTGAGTGCCATGATTTTGCATCCGAGAGCCTGAAGCAGTGAGGTGGCTGAGTCTGCTCCCCGAGGACCGATTCTGGGTTCCCTGTGTGCACTTTCCATCAGGCAGCGAGGACATTCTTCATGTCTGCACATTCCTTCGCTTCCTGCTTCACGTGTCTCTCCTGGGAAGTGGCAACCTCCAGGCATGACCGAGAATAGAAACCCATTGCCTCATGTTTTCAGTTTCCTTTTGAGGAAAGAGGTAAATCTGGCAAGTGTCTTCTGGTCAGGATTTCATAGCACCAAGAGTTTCCTTAAAATGGACAGCTCCACGTCACATGGGCGCCGTGAGAAAAACCGAGAAACAACCCACTGCCCCACGGTCATGTTCTCCCAGCCTCAGAGGAGAGGGGAGAACTCGTGGAGCATTATCATATGAAATAATAATAATAATAATAATAATAATAAACAATAATAATAATATTAATAATAATCTGACCGACCGGCAGCATCTGTTGGTTTTAATAATGTTGAGGTCTCTCAAGAAAATAAGACAAAAACAAATGATAAAAGAAAAAAAAACACGTGGCTGTAATGTTTCAAGACCTCTGGCTTCTTATCAGGCTCTGAGTTCAAGTTTCAGAAATCCACTGCCGCCTCTTAGTATTCCGGAATCTTCTAGGGGCCCTTCACGTTAGCGGGCTGGACAGCGAGGCTGGCGAAGTAGGCACACTGGGAGGGGTCACACTGGCCAGGGGGCCCGGGCGGGCCTGGGGGTCCGGGGTGTCCTGATGGTCCTGTCTCCCCTTGAGGGCCGGGAGCCCCGGGGAGCCCGTCTTTCGCATAGCCAGGTTCCCCGGGTTGACCTGGCCCAAGGAGAAGAAAAAAAAAAAAAACAAAAAGGGTCAGGATCCTTCTGGGGCAAACGAGCCCTGCTCTCATTGCTTCCATTCAGTACCAGCTGAGGACCAGAAACGTCCTCAGGGCTGGGAACTCTGCCTGGGGCGATCACGATGGTCCACAGGGGCACGGGGATGCCTTCACTGTTTGGACTGGGGCAGCAATCAGGGTGCCCCTGGAGAGAAACCAACAAGGGCAGATGGAGGGCAGGGGTATGGGGCGGACAAGAAACACGGCCTTCTATGTTCTCACATGGTTCTAGGAGATACAGTTGAATTGAGAGGCGGACACCAAGTCTTCATCATTAACCGTCAGCCCCAATCCACGTATCCTTAGAGATACCTGATGACGTTCTATTACCCAATATCCAATTTGTCCTAAATCTTCTGTAGTTTCCAGGCTGGTATCTATATGTTAAATGTGAACTACATACTTGGACCACATTCACCTATTCTGTAAATCATGGTCAAGGACAATATAAATAGGATGTAAGTCACTGACAAATAACCCAAAATTTAGACTCAGAAATATTACCTATAGACAAATGTTTATTCCTCCATTTATTAAACATCATAATTTCATATGTAATCAATATATGTCCCTTTTTGCTTTGGCCACTGGGAAGCTCATTGCTAAGTATATGCCTAACCCTATTACCTCTTAAGTCACCATGTTAGGAAATCTGAGTCTCCTTATAAAAGAAACAAAAAGGACATTTTCCCCTTAAAAAGATCTTTAGACATTTCATGAACTCTAAAATTCATGAACACTTTGGTAGTCGTTATTTAATCTCTATGGTCCTGTCTCGACCAAGCCGGAGGCCAGCAGTGTCACTGACTCCTGCAGAGAATCATTGAAGAACAGTCATTATCTCAAACTTGCACTCATACAAATATTTCCTCTTTCTAAACGGTTCTGTTCTGCCTTTTAATCTTTATTTGGAATTGCTTTATTTTAAAAATATCCTTGGGGCACCTGGCTGGCTCAGTCAGGAAAGCACATGAGTCTTGATCTTGGGGTTGTGGGTTCAAGCCCCACGTTAGATGTAGAGATTACTTAAAAATAAAATCTTTAAAAAAATAAAAATGAAAAATATTCTTAATATTAGAAACTATTGGAAAGTAGGCAAGTTGTCAAAAATAAACACTTAACATGTATTTTTAGTTGTCTTCTCTAGTGAGAGTAGCAACATGCATCCAGTGCAGGAAATTTGGGAAATCAAGATAAAAATACTAAATTAGAATGACCTGTAGGTCTCATATTCAGAAATAATCTTAGGTGATCATATAAACTAGAACTAAATAACAAGAGGAACTTCAGTGCGGTGGAATTTGGTAATAATAACTCAGTCTAATTTCTTCCACCTTCTACTCGCACCCCTCATCTTGGGCCACCCCACTGCTGTGCCCCAGAGATCTTTCCACACAGCCAACTTGTCCAGGTTGTCAAACGGCGAGCCCCACGTCCCAGGGAGCCCTCACTCCCACCCTGCCTCCTGGCCAGCACATCCCAACGTACATTCGGAGAAATAGTAATGGGGTATCAACACGTGCATGGATTGGACTTTCAAGCGAGTTGAGAAAATGCTGCTGTAAACAAAATAAACATCATTTGTTCCTGCGAGGCAGGGTGTAGGAGAATTCATGAGTGTCGGGAAGGAGTCAAGGGGCGCACGGTTCCCCACGCTGCCCAGTCTTATTTAACCCCAAGTCTGTTTTCCTCAGGACTATTTCACAGGATAAACCTCAACAACTCATGGGATACAAACACTACAGGTTTTTTGGTAAGTCAAGAAGCTGGCGCTTTAGAAAGATTCGATAAAAACACATGAGTGATCCTCTCTCCTCTCAGATAAACCCAGCCTTTCTTCCCAGACACCCCTGCGGCGCTGCAGTGTGTCACTCCATGGCGGAGGGCCACCCGCCCTGAGACTCCGGACACTCTCCCTACCTGGGATGCCAGGCAGGCCCATCTCGCCTCGGAGGCCAACGCCAGGTGCACCTGGGTCTCCTTTGGCTCCTCGCTCACCTGTGAGAGAGACACGCACCTTTGGTGGGAGAGACCCACGGTGAGGGCAGAGGCAGGGAGTGGCCCCGGGAGCAGGTCCAGGGTCAGCACGGGGCTGCGGCAGCCTTCCGTCCGAACCGGCCTCGCTCACACGTTCTCCACACTGGGACTCCGAAGTTCTGTTCACACTCACTGACATGCACTCACACTCAAGCATGCACTCAATCCAGATACACGCCTGTGAGCACCAAAGTAAACGGACACCCTCTTAAATGCACGCTCAGCTACACATCAACGTTGGTTCAAGCACATAACTGGCTGATTACAGGCATACACATGCACATTTAGTTTTTTTAAGATTTTATGTATTTATGTGACAGACAGAGACACAGCGAGAGAGGGAACACAAGCAGGGGGAGTGGGAGAGGGAGAAGCAGGCTTCCCGCGGAGCAGGGAGCCCGATGCGGGGCTCGATCCCAGGACCCCGAGATCATAATCTGAGCCGAAGGTAGACGCTTAATGACTGAGCCACCCGGGCGCCCCATGCACATTTACACGTATGTTAGCAAACATATATGCACACTCATATACACACACAGACTCACTTAAACACGGGCACACGGATACGCAGAGCCGCACGCTCTCTCCCGTGCACACACACACATCCACACAGCCACACGCTCTCTCCCCTGTAATAAACACGTCCATCTTCATCCACTCATGCTTGCCTGCACTTCCCCCGTTCTCACAGCCTTTCATCTGAACCTGTAGGAACTGGGTGATGACAATAAACAGACTCAACACTCTAGATCCTACAGGCATTTACTACAACAGGTCTACCCTCAAAAAACTTTAAATCCAGTAAGAGATGAAACAGGGCACCAAGAACATTCTTATTTGAAGCAGACTGTGGGTGAGTTAAAATCACACAGAAATTCCAGAGAGGGTCCCTTCCCTCTGGGAGGAAATTCAAGATCATATTTGAGTTAATACCATACAGATTAGATTAAACTGTCTCAATTTCTCTCATCATTCTTTTTTTTTTTTTGCCATGTTGTTTGCAGAAGTCTCCTTTATGCAACATATTTTTTTTGTGATCTAAATGGAAATTTTGCTAGTTCGTGGAGACTTTAGACCATTCTTACTTATTGTTGTAACTGCCACACTGGGTCAGTTCTGTCCGAGTCTGATGTTTCCTACACTTTATGCTTTCTTGTTGACATCTAGCTCATGTATTTTGTTTTATGAACCAAAAGAGATGGGACTTGAGCACAAATTTAACAAAAAAAAATTTCAGCAGGAGAAACATTACAGGGAATGAATAAATGAATGAGTGAAGAATTAGTAAGGAAGCAGTAGGTGAAAAGAGGAGAATGTTAGGGGCATCCATGTCAATACTCCCCAGTGGTGACCAAAATCTGGTGCTTTCTGTACCCCAGGCTCACCCCTCTCCTACCCCACGCTCACCCCCCCACCTTGCACTCACTCCTCCCCACAGAGCAGCTAATAATCAGGTTGATGAGTCTGGCTTCTGTCCTCCCTCCTGCTTTCCTACCTGCCTGCCTGCAGAGAGCGTGTGCTTGCCTTGGTCACTACGGGGGTCAGACGCTGCCCCTTGGAGGAGAGACCGGCTGCGGCTCAGATCGCCCACGTCCAGGTGAGAAGTCTACCTGAGAGCTGGAGAGGTAGCAGCCCTTTTAGCTGCCACTTTGTTCAATTCTAAAGCTGGCGTCCAACGCCCCATGGGCCTGGAGACTGCACGTCTCACTCCTCAGCGAGCCCTAATCTCAGAAGGGGAAAGAGGGCACTTTGTGTCGCCCCTGCTCTAGTGGAAAACCAGGAAGTGGGAGGGAGCTGATTCGCTCTTCCTGGCGGAAGCACATTTTACAAAAATGTCAAGTATGAAATCCTTCTGTACATATGAAAACATTACATGATGCCCAAACGCTGAGTGTTACCAAGCTGGAGGAGAGGAGAGCGAGATCAATTATGCACATTCAGCTGGAGCGTGGTCCCTTCCCAGCCCTCCTCCGTGCCAAGCATGGCTCCTCTGGGTCCTCACTCACCTTTGGGACCCATTGGTCCAGAGGGTCCTTCCAGACCCCCCTGCCCGGGCTGTCCTGGCTCCCCGATGGGGCCCGCCCGGCCCGGAAGCCCATCTTTTCCAGGCGGCCCCGGGGGCCCGGGTCGGCCTTGAGATGACTTCACATGCACTGGGGGCCTCTGGGCCAGGAGGTAGGCGAGTCTGGCTGCAGAGGAGGGAAAACAGAGATGTTCACAAAGGAGGGCGATGGACAGGAGACGGGCCAGGACTCACTGTGCAGCTCAGAACTCGGGAGACTGTAAGCAGCACAGAACACCAATGAGATCAACCCCACACAGCACAGCCAGGCGCCCGTCCCAGGGCAGCCTCCGCCGGCTGTGGGCCTCGGGCCAGCTACTCGACCTCTTTGAGCCTTCACGTCCTTGTCTGGAGAATGGAGACAATTCAATCACGGCCACCCCACCCGGTGGGTGCGAGGACAGGCACGTGAGATGAAGCATTAGGACTGTGCTCAGCAGATGCTGGTGGCGCCAGTCACGGCAGGACTGGCGGCTGGGACAGTACCCACAGCAGAAGGGGCTGCAGTAATTGCCAGCTGGGGAAGTTGAGACTGGGGGTGAGACTTAGGGGCTTACAGAGCAATGTAGAGTCACATTTCTCATCTATACCCCGAAGGGCTGGGTATGATGTCATTGAGGGACCTTACATGTCTAAAATGCAAAGACTACAGAACTGGTCAAAAACCCAGAGGTCCATGGCTTTCCACCACACTGGGGATACCATGCCCATCTGATGGCCACTGAGAGACTGTCACACGTAGTCAGGCCCAGCTCTTCTACCTGCAGGTGGGTGACTGAGCCCAGAGAGGCTGGAGGGTCTCCCAAGGCCCTGGTGTTTTGGTGATAAAACCAAGGCAGAGTCAGGGTCTTCTGAGCGCCCCGGGGATTGGCTTCCCACGAGCACCATCCTGCCATCTTCCTGCACGAGGCGGCGGGTGGGGTACGGCCTGTGTCTGAGGCCTGAGTGAACGGCTGAACTTCTCTGAGCTCTGATTTCCTCATCCTTAAAGTAGAACTGATGCTTGCTCTTCAGAAGGCTGCTTGAAAGAAAGGACCCTGCCCAACAGATGCTCCATCTGAACTTTGTTCAAAACAGGTCTTGTTTCTGCTCTTGGGCTGGAAACTCCCCAAGGGCAGAAGCCATTTCTGTCACTGGTAAATCTAAGACTCAGAAAGCAGAGCTCAGAGATGCCCACGGGGGAGACCTCGGGACACAACCTGCCCAGTGGCAAGTGCCATTCCAGCCTCTGGTTTCCTTCCTTTTTTCAACCCACGCCCCTGCCATGTTTCCCAGGTAATGGTCTTGGGCTCTCCTGTGTGTGGAGAGGGACCATGCTGGCCTGGCCACTCGAAGAGGGCTGGGATGGGGGGCACCTTGTCCAATGCTGTGTCCCCAGACCCAACCCACAGTCTGCCATACGGTTGGTGCAAATAACTCTGAGACGTGAGCACATGAATAAACGCGCCCTCCCATTTCGTCCATCTGGGTCCTGGAAGAGTTATGGATGTCTGACCTTCCCTATCATAGGCTGCCCATGACTTTCCTCCCCTAACAGCTTCCAGCCCAGAGGGAGGTGGGGACAGCTGCCTGCACACAAATCCTGCTAGACGCTTACCAGATCTCCCATGTCCAGTAAGTTACTTGGCATCTCTGCTCCTAACACTCAACATGCCTCCTGCTCTTCCATGAGTTGCCTTGTGAGCGCGTAGGAAACCACCTGACCTACGGCAAGCCCCACATGCTGGCGTGACTGCTACCTCCCGACCCGGCTCCCTCCCTGAGCACCTGCTGTGTGCTAGGCTCATGCAAGACCGTGGGATTTAACAATAAGTCCAATACACTTGGACTGAAAGGGACCTAGTTCCATGAAAGCACTACATATCCCCGCTGCCCTCGGGACTGAATGCACAGAATAAATGAGGGATGGAGGCAGAGCTGGTTCTGTGGATGGGAGCTCCCCTAACAGGGGGTATTTGAGCGGAGGTAAAGACAAGCTCTGGACAGGACTCCATGTGTCTAGAGCCTGCACGGTGTTCCTCACGGTTCTGCACGATTGCTACATGGGAGCTGCTCTCCACGAGCCTTCTCCAAACCGGGTTGGGGAAATACTGAAGGGTGCAGAAGGGACAGCTTCCCAGGCTCCTCAAGAGGCCCTTGTGTGCCCGGCTGTGGTCAAGTCCAGCTACTCACTTCCCAGCTGTTTCTCTAGCTCTTCTTGGATGAGCCGTCGCAGGGTGTCCATGGAGGGGGACTCCCCCTGCAAGGAGGGAAGGTGAAGGGGAAATTACTTATCTCCCCAGTAAGTCCTGCCACCCAAGACCCCTGATGGCTCCGGGAACCAGGAGGGGCAAGGCAACACATAGCACATCGTCCTGGTCCAATCCTTCTCACGCCCAGAAGCACCTCCCTTTGCCTTGGCCACGCGGGCAGCAGCCTCCTATTTGAT
This sequence comes from Phoca vitulina, assembly GCF_004348235.1. Taxonomy (NCBI): domain Eukaryota; kingdom Metazoa; phylum Chordata; class Mammalia; order Carnivora; family Phocidae; genus Phoca; species Phoca vitulina. The sequence goes on from NW_022589721.1 coordinate 30,774,882, forward strand.
ACGGTGACCTGAGGCCTCTGGTGCCACTCTTTCCACGCCCTTCCCGCTCCTTAGCTGCAGCTTCTTCCTGCAGAAGCCACTTCCCCGGCGCCAACCTGAGAGCTCCGGCCCCTCACCTCTCCCTGCCAAAGCCCCGTCCACTTCCGGCGCCGCTCCCAGGCTGCCTCCTGCACGGACTCGTCTTTGATTTCCCTGACCAGCCGCTTGGCCACGCCGGCTCCCGGGGTCTGGTTTTCCTTGCTCTGTTCACCGTGGCCCTCCCCAGGTGCCTGACCCTCCTGGTGCCTGATTCATAGACGCCAGTGAGTGTGTGCTGCCTCCGGGCTCACACAGCGACGTGATTCCTAGAGGAATCCGTGAGAGCAGCCCTCACGCCGCATTGGCCAGACCCCTCCCTCTTGCCCGACTCCTTCAGGGCTGTGTCCCCACCCTCAAGGGCGAGGCTCTCCTCCCTGCGCTCCTGTCTGCAGCCCCAGCACCCAGGACAGTGCCCAGCATGAGCAGGACAAGAATTCCAGGTCCTTATTCTGTTGATTCTTTTCTGGTCCCTCTTTCATGCTCGTCCCAGAACTTCATCGCTACCCACAGCAGCAGGACTAGGAGAACTCAGCGAGGACCCCGGGGGCTGTGGAAGTGCCCCGCCTCCCACGGCCCCCCTTCCTGGACTTGGCTGAGAGCCAGGCTCTGGGAAGTGACAGAGCGTCAGAGCTGCCAGGGACACTGGAGATCACCTAGACCTGTGCTCTGAGGACGGGAGGGTCCCCAGGGGACCACAGGACTGCTGAGAGGGGAAGGCGAGGTCACGTGGACCTAGAACCCACCCCACCCCCAACCACTTCTACCTGGGCGGCTCTGCTTTTTTCTCCAATGTGTGCTCGTGTTACAGGTTTGTGTAAAATAAGAGTTCTGTCACTAGAATAAACTATTTCGAGAAAAAAACAATAAATAAGCTTGTCCTTTCATGTCCCCCCAAGTTGAGGCAGCACTAGCATCCTTACCCTCAGTCCTGGAAATCCTGGCTGGCCCGGAGGCCCCGGGGGCCCAGCCAGTCCATTCTCCCCAGGAGGTCCTTGGGGGCCCATCATGCCCGTGTAGCCTTTGTGACCAGGGATTCCAGGGTCCCCAGGCTGGCCCTTTCCACCAGGAGGTCCTTTGTCACCTTTGTTCCCGGGATCTCCCTGGAGGAGGGGAAGAAACATGTCAGTGAGCAGAGGGCTAGCAAGTGCACCCAGTGTAGACGGGCCCGCTGCAGCTGTGTGCAGCTCCCTGGTCCCCAGGTCCTCTCTCCTGGAGCCCTGGACAGACCTCAGTCCTGGCAGACCTGTGTCTCAGAGCCAAGACACATGAGGACACGGGCCTCCAGACACAAAGCCACCTGTCACCATGACACAGGTAGTGTGCAGAGGACAAGATGAGAACTCTGACTTCCAATCCCAGTCCATGTGGCTTCATGCGCGTGCCTCGGGAAGGCCAGCCGCTGAGCCTGACCGCCGAGCGGCCACTCCTCCAGTTTGCTCTGTCAGCTGGACGGACAGTTACTCTTTCGACAGAGGCGCCGCCACTTGCAGGTGGCCTCCCGCACCCTACTCTTGGCTTTCGTGGGCCCACATGGGATGACACTGACCAGACTCTTCTCCCCATCTCTGACCCAGCCCCTGAAGACCTGGATCAATGATTTGGGAACCACGGCGACCACCAGACCATCCGGTCCTCTGCCCGACGCACTGCTGTGGGTGTGACCAGCAAGTCCTGGTTTTTGGTGGGTCTGAAAATAGATGGCCATGTTGGCGAGCTCAGGGTGTAACAGGACTCCCCTGTGGGCAGATAGCAGTCGGGGGGAACGAGAGGGGAAGCAAGATGGTAGCTAGAAATGGAGCATGGCCATGGACGTGACCCAGAGCCAAGGACAGGGAAGACTGCAGGCATGAAACTATGTCCAACCTATATGCTTGAAGAGAAAGAAATAACGGACAAAATTTGATATGTCCCAGGGCTTTAACAAAAGGCAGATACAGATTTATAGCACACATGGTTCTACATGCACAGACTCTAGAGGATGAAAGGAAAATGTCCTGCGACGGACTCTGGGAAGGGGATGGGGGCCATAATGGGCACCAAGGTAGAGGAGGACCTACTTTTCATTTCATCCACTTTTTGCAATGGTTAACTGTATGTCTGTATTGCTTTTTCAACAATAATAAAGGACAGTGGATTTAAAATGAAGTTATCCAGATCTGAGGGACAGTCTTGACTTAAATTTCTCAGATGTGATGCATTTCATCTGTCCTTTGTCATCTGTCAGTGATCAGGGGTCGGTGATGGTCCTGGCGCTCCGAGCTCCTGAATGCCGAGACCCTATCACAGCTGTGGTACAGCACTTCCTATTCATTAAATGTCTCAATATCACTTTGCGGGGGGAGGACTCGTCCCAGACTTCAAATGTCCCCAGGAGTGCAAAGGAATGAGGAGCCTGACGGCTCCCTGGCAATGTTCCATGAAACCACTTAACAGGGAGAAGGCAATTCTCCACTTATTGATTAGGTATTAGAGAGGAGATTCCTATTTGTGGTCTGAACTCCCTGGCTGCCAGCCAGAGCTCCCAGGAGCACCTGTGTGGCACTGGGGTGGGGGCCCCTCAAAATGCCTTCTCAGACACACCCCCCGCCCCGGCTCCATCCTCAGGAACCAACGACCAGAACGCAGAGGAATCAAGTCACTCAGAAGTAAGGAGGGAAAGAGATCTGGAGGGGTTGACAATCTCTGACACTCTCTGCTTCCATGGCTCTGTGTCCTTGGACCTGCAGGAGAAACCCAGCTCCTCACCCACCCAACTTGCAAAGAAAGCAGAGATAAATTCTCGGCAGGACCATGGCAAACAAGCAGGGGGGTGGGGTGTGGGGTGTGGGGTGGTGGTGACATCCACATGGTGCAACAGTGTGATGGGGGACGGCTGACCAAATGGAGGGTTGTGGGCAAACGAGAAGCTTAATTCCTCTAAAGGGAGTGACCGTTGTCACAAGGGTGAGAACACCCCCTCCCCTCAATGGCATTTCTGGGGGGAAAAAAAAAAAACACTAAACCAAAAAAAAACCTCCCCCTGTTGTTTTTTGGAGGAATGAAATGTAAAGAAAGGCTTCCTGAGTGTGGCGCCAAGGCGATTCATTATGGAAAAAATCTGTTCCCTTGTCACCTTCAGTGACAAATCTGGCTCCTGGCAAATTGGCATTTTGGGAGCTGAGCACGTCATGCCCGGGCGCTCGTACAGGGAGAGGGAAATCTGTCAAAGTCTCAGAACGCTCGCCTTTGAATTTGTAATTGCAATGATTTTACTCCTTAAAATAACATCCAAAAAGGAAAAAAAAAAAAGGGAAAGTAACAACATTCACTACAACAATCCCTTCGTGGGCTAATGATTTTCCAGGGAGCGGCAGACCCACAAGCTCCCCGGGCTTGGCTGTTGTTTGCTGACCGCCAGGGACAGGGTCCCCATGCCGCCTAGCAAAGGTCACATTCGGTAACTACCTCCCCCACTTACCCTGTCTCCTTTGGCTCCTGGCTCTCCGGGCTTCCCGGGGGCTCCCTGCAAAGAGTCCAAAGGAGGATGATCACTGAACCAGGGCCACCCATCTGCGACCCTGTGTGCCGAGCACAAGTGGTATCCGGGAAATCAGACACCCCAGGAGCCCCTGTCTGTCTGTCCAGACGTTGCAGGCATCCCATCCTTCCTCCTCTGTGCACCCTGGACTGATGGCACCAGCCCTTTTAGGACTCCTCCTCTGCCTTTTCCAGGATAGATCCCTCTCGCCGAACACACTCAGGAGACCCTGCAGGACGTGGACTTTGAAAGGCACTCGCTGCCCCTGTGGCCTGGGCTACCTCGCCTCCCACCGACCCGAAGGACCTCCATGTCCGTGACTGCCCACCGCAGGGAGCACACGGTTCTCCCTCCTCCTGGCCTCTGAGGCTCACCTTCCTGCTGCCTGCAGCACACTCCCCTCTGCCCTGCACGGAATGTCTGTGCCCCCCAAGTGTATATGTTGAAGCCAGAATCCCCAGGGTGACTATTAGCAGGTGGGGTCTTCAGGAAGTACTCAGGTGTAGATAAGGTTGCGAGGGTGGCCCCATGATGGACATAGAGAGACAGGCATCGAGACCAGGGGGCCGGCTAGTGTAATTAGGGAAGGATCGCATACCATCTGCTGACACCTCGATCTTGGACTTGCCAGCCCCCAGAACCGTGAGAAATATGTTTCTCAGCCACCCAGTCCAGGCTAATTGTGTGGCAGCCAAGCTGACTAATCACGATCCCTCTGTCTGTGATCAATCCCACCAGGCCTTCAGGCCTCCCTGCCAGGAAGCCTCCCCTGACCACCCAGCACCTAGGTACTAGGGACCCCACACCCCTCCTGGAGGGCGGTCACACAGCCCTGTAGTCCCCACTGCTAGGATACTCCCTCCTTGCTTCTGTGACCCTCCCCAGCTGGAACCTCTCTCTACCCCACTTTGCCCCCAGCCCCTCTGCCACCTCCCTTGCAAAGGAACACTGGCCAGTGTCTGATGTCATGCACGGGTTCCCAGGCCACCAGCTGCCCTGTAACTCCCGTTGTCCCCAGACAAGGTGACAGCGGTGTTGCCCTTGGTCAACAAGCACCTGGAAAGCAGGTCCTGTGCTTACCCACCCCTGGGCTCCACTGTGTCGACCCAAACTCCACTGTGCACTTAGTTCAAGAATACAAACTGCAGGGGCGCCTGGGGGCTTCAGTCGTTAAGCGTCTGCCTTCGGCTCAGGTCATGATCCCAGGGTCCTGGGATCGAGCCCCACATCGGGCTCCCTGCTCAGCGGGAAGCCTGCTTCTCCCTCTCCCTCTCCCCCTGCTTGTGTTCCCTCTCTCACTGTCTCTCTCTCTGTCAAATAAATAAATAAAATATTAAAAAAAAAAAAAAGAATACAAACTACAGATCAGTCAGCCCAGGGCTCACGTCCCATCTCCGGCTCCCGGGACAGAAGGTGTCTCCGGAGAAGGAAGTAAGGAGAGCAAACACTCTGTCATTTCAGCCCTGGCCCCATTCGTTGCACCCCTTCACGCAGGGACCACCCACAGCCCCTGACTTGTGCAGAGGGAGGAGCAGAACACGGCCCTGTTCTCACGGGGCTCACAGCCCAGCTGAGAGCTAGAGGTGGGCCCAGCTGATTCTTACAGACAGGTCACAGACCCCTTTATTTCTCTAATAGAAGTACAACAAGATGTTTCGGGAGCCCCGGGAGAAAGTGCATGACTGTGTCGGGAGGCAGGGAGACAGGAACTGGGGCATGGTGTGCAGGGGGCGGGAGGAGGCAGGAGCTCACATGGGGGAGAGCATGGGGTCAGCTCAGGGCAGAACTCAGGGCCTGCTCTCAGACAATGAGGAGCTGGTGGTATTTCCCCTCTAGTCAACCCAGGGAGCGGGAGGAAGGAGGCATTGGTGAGTGAGCGAGCAATCTGTCCGTGAGTGGGAAGCATGGCTGGGACGGGGGGCAAATGCTCTTCAGACCAGAGCCCTTGGATCCGGCTCTCAGGGAGTCACCCACCTCCCTCCCTGAGCTGAGAAAGTAACCCCAAGATGCAGAGTGAGAAGGGGTCTTCCTCATGCAGGGGGCGTGCAGGCTTGGAAATGGACAAGGTGGTAACGGTAGCTTTCTTTCTCTATGTTCGTTCAGTCTCGTTTCTCATCAAATATTTCTGCTACTTCCTCTGTGCTGGGCTCTTGGGCTCTGGCGAACAGCGGGGTGCGAGGACACTGCATAGTGGGGCATCGCTTTGTTTCGTGGGTTGTGAAGAAAAGTCAAAAGAGGCAACATCTTGACACAGACCTCAGGACGAGCAGGGTCAGGAGCGCAAAGGGGTGTGGGGTGGGGAGGGCTTTTGGAAAAGGGCCCCCATGTGTATGAGAGCTCCTGGCATGTTTGGGGAGCTGAAGGTCCAGAGCACCTGGGGCCCGGAGGTTGAGGGGAGTCGGCGGGGCCAGGGCACCTGGACTCCCACTGCGCAGGGGTGGGCAGGGCCGAGACTGGCCTGGGAAGCAGCATGACCTCGTGTGTGCTCTGCAGGCAGCTACAGGCAGGAGAGGGCTGGGGGGGTGGCTGGACCAGGGGGCCAGTGGGTGGTCACTGCAATCGTGCAGGTGTCAGGTGATGGCAGCCGGACTGGGGTCCTCAGTAGGCATGGAGAGAGCTGGACAGAGTGAGGCATTTTGGACTGGCCACTGACAGGACTTGTTGACAGACTGGACCCAGAGACAGGCCACGGACAGAGGCTGTCAAGAAGGTGCCCGGGACCGGCTGCCTCCATGAGGGCCCCCGTGCAAAACTAGAGAGGATCCACATGGTGACAGCAGTGCACGGAAGCGAGGGTGGGACCCGGCCGAGCCTACGCGTGTCACCGCCCCCAAAGCTGCTCCCGTGTCCCCGCTCCCGCGTCCCCCACAGGAAAGGGGGGCCGAGGGGACGGGACCATGCGATACTTGCCTCCTTGCCTGGGACTCCCTTCTCTCCTGGCTCTCCCTACGGAACAGAACAGAGTATCAGGAGGCCTGTGGCATCAGCACATTGTCACCAGGACATTTTCACTCAAGTCATGTTCCGGCAAAGACGATAATCGATGGTCCAGCCAACCAAGGACAACTCAAGCAGGCTTCTCTCATCAGCCTGGCCACAAGGCGGCAAAGAAATGCCCCAGAGCGGAAGGGGAAGCCACAGGTTCTGGGCTCCTCGTCAAAGGGATGGCTGGGACTCCAGGATACGGGCTTTACAGAGCGTCTAGTTGTGGTAGGGGGTGGTCCCGAGAAGCAGGCTGAGAGTGAGAAACAAGACGCCAGTGACGCTGGGCTCTGGAGCTAGCCTGCCCGCGTTCAAATCCTGGCTGCTTCACCCACTGGCTCTGTGACCTTGGACAATGTCCTTATAATTTCTCAAGTTCTCTGTGCCTCAGTTTCTTCATCCACAAAACGGGAGCAGAAGCTGGACCTTGCCCAAATACCGTCTGCTATTATTGTGACCAGAAGCACGAGTGCTATAAGTCTAGAAGTGTGGGTACCAGACTGCTGCTTGGCGGCAGGGTGTTCCTAAGGGGAGGGAGGAGGAGGCTGGGGCCTTTAATGGCTGGGCCACAGAGTGGAAGGGCTCAAGTAAAAATCAGTGGACAGAGCCACGTTAGGGCTTAAACCACATGGTAGAAATGGGCAAAAGAGAGGTTGCCACCTGGAGGGCTGGGCTGGCTGGGCGGCAGGGGCACCCTCGGGGGTCAGAATTAACTAGATGGGACGTACAGGAACGTGGGTATGCTTCCTACTCTTGCGTGGGACATACCACCGTGATCCTGTGGTCAGCAGCCCACGGTGTGGACCACGGCATGCAGTATGCACCGGGAACTTGGCTGGACATACTTGAGTCCCCCAGCATCCATCAGCCCAGAAACCGAGCAAAGATCCGCTGGCAGCGTCTCTGGATCCCACTTTCTAGTCCAGAGGCCTGGGCTCAAGCAGCAGCTGGAGCGCAGACTGACCACGTGGCCTCAGGAAACCACCCACATGTTCTGACCCTGCAGCCAAACTCGGTCATCATTACAATGGTTTGGAAGGGCCCTTGAAGCTCTAGGATCGGAGGTGTGCGCTCTTATATCCCCATTTGAATAATGACAAAGCTCAGGCACAGAGGCTACGAGACTGGCCCGAGGTCCCACACTTTGGGAGTGTGGAGCTGAGAATCCCACGCAGCTGACCCCTGAGTGCACAACACTGCCCACCAACCGCGACATGAGTGTGACCACACAGCCGGTGATGCCACCTGAGCAGGTGGACCCGAGGACACAGTGGGTGGCGGGAAACATACTGCCCTTGAACCTCCCCCCAGAGCTAGGCGTCTTGGCCCCCAGGGAGTTCTCGGCTTACCTGGGGCCCCCGGGGACCCAGAAAGCCAGGGAGTCCCGGGTTGCCGTGGTCTCCTTTGTTCCCCTTCTGGCCCTGCAGAGGGAGAACAGGCATTGGTTCTGCAAGGTCAAAGGCCGGCCCAAGGAGACTCAGAAACCTCATAACCCCGCTGTACTCTGAAGGCCTGAGACATCAACAGAGAGAAGGACACCCCTTTCCTGTATGGGAGGGCAGGGGGTCGGGGAGAGGCATGGCTACTGTGAGTCCTGACAGCACTGTGGGGGTGGGGCAGCAAGACTAGAAGCATCTCTTTCCAGTCAAAGCAACAGAAGCAACATGGGACAAATATGGCACAGAAACACTCCGCTGTGTGTGGCCTCTCCAAGGAGCCCTCCGGCAAGGTGGTGCACTTATTCCCAATAGCACAGCGAGGCTCATGGTTTGGTAGGATGGCTTTTTGGCAACAGCTCTAGGGACCCTTTCAGTTCCAGCCTTTCCAGGCATGTGTGAGTCAGCTCTTCTGAGGCCAGCTCTGCGCTGGGCGTGAAGCCAGGCTCATGGCCCTGTCCCATCCCATCCGCTCGGTCTCACCAGCGGTGACAAGCCCCACACCACGGCTTCTGAGGAACGTCATTACATGTGCTAAGGAGTTAAGCCCCTCTAGTGCAGCCATCCCTGGTCTAACAGAGAGACGTGTCCCTACTAGGGTGACCAGATGCCCGGTTTGCCTGCGAATGATGGGTTTCCCAAGATGCAGGATTTTCTGTGCTAAAACCAGGAAGATTCTTGGCCAACCAGGATGGGCCCGTCACCCTCATTTCCACAATGACAACAGCTGGCCGGCCAAGTGGTCTGCCCAATGCTTCGTACAATCATTGCTCAACTCACCACGCCCCGAGGGAGGTGGTCTTCTGAACAGAGTTGCCAGTTTTAGCAAATAAATATACAAGAAGCCTGGGCTGGGAGGAAATTTGTGGACAGGATCTGACTCACCCAACCCCAGAACCCATCAGAGAACCATCTTCCCCACCATGTCCCCCATCTACCAGACCTAATCCCAAATCCAGGGACCTGGATTCTGATTATTCATGCCACCCTCTCTCCACCACCCATGGATCCTACCCATCGTTCCTTCCTGCTCTCCCCATCCCCTACCTCCTGACCACTAGGAAGACCCTCTTCAGCCAAGTCTGTCCTATACCCATTCCCATGTTACACACTTACCCTGTCATCTGAGATGGGAATGGCTGGGGACCTCACCCTGTCCTCCCATCCTCTAAAAATATGCAATGTTTATTGTGCAACCTTATTATACATTTTTTTTTTTAGTCCTTGGTAGGTCTGTACCTTTGGTTGCCTATGGTAGTAGACAACAGAGATTCAATGCATAATTGTATGCATTTTAGACTTTGAAAGAGGTCCTTATTGGATCCTCTTGCCTCCAGCCTATTTCTATCATTCAAACCCCTTATTTTTCTCTTGATGCTTCTAGCATAGAGAACATACAATCTGTAATGTGAAAGGCATGCCCATTTCAAAGCTTGCCTTGATTCTACCATACAGCAGGGGGAGTACTCACAGGACTTCCTGTGGGGCCAGGGTCTCCTGGAGATCCCGGTGATCCATTCTTACCCTGGTAGAAGAAACACAAGTAGTCATCTGTCAGCACCCTCCACCAGGACATCGAGGAGCAAGACGGTGGAACAGAGTGACTGCTGGATGTGGAGGACCTGATTTCATACCGGCAGCTATCATTCAGGCCCACATGGCTCTCAGCAAGCCATGTCATTACTCAGGGGATGTTTCTCAACTTCTAAAAGGAGCTCATAACATTTAACTCAAAATATTGTGAATTAATGAGTTTGTGTACTTGATAAAGCTTAGCCTGGTGAGTGCTGCTCAGGGCACAGGCATAGTAAATAATCATGACCTCATCCATCCATCCATCCTTTATCCTTCAACTCAGATCCTGTCTTAAGGAGCAACACAAAAGTGCTCATATTACCGCAATGCTATTCTCAGTTTAGGATGCTTGTCCCTGTGCTGATTTCATTTTACTCTTCCACTAGGGGCACCGTTATCCTGAAGAGATGAGGATGATGACACAGACAAGAAAAGCGGCCGTGCAGAATCCTGCAGCTACTAAATTGAAGGTCCACTCAATCCAGACTCCAGGACTGACCCGGACGAGTTAGCATTCTCTGACTCTGGTATTTTGATAAATGTATTTCACCAGTAAGATCCTTGGTAGTGTAGAACTCAGAAAGTTTAAGAATTCTCCTAGCTATACTTTTGAGGATCAGACAAATTCCTATTAAGCCTGAAGTTCAAAGCTTGGCATCAGCAGACTGGGTTGGTCACTGCCTCTGCCCACCACTCTCCTCCCTCTTGGGAGCTCCCCCCACCAGATGGCTGTGTCTTCACCTGGCTCTTCCCTGCTGGGAGTAGCCCAAAGATCCGTGCATCTCCCCTCTCTGTCTAGGGCCAACATCTAGCACGGTGCCAGACACACAGAAGAAACTCTGCCGGAGAAGGAACCAAGAACATCACAGGAAACCACTCTCCATTGATCCTGTAACCAAAAGGTGCTAACATCTTACAATCTGTGAAGCACACAGTCACCAATGAGTCAGCTTCATGGAGCCATGTTACAGTAAAAAGCAGCTCACGCTGCCCGAGGACTCCCTCTACGCCAGCTTCACATGCTTGAACTCCCTGCACACGACAGATTCAAATGCTGCCATTTTATAAATGGGGAAACCAAGTCACGGAATGTCTACACCACCTGCCTGAGACAGAAGGGAAGGGGCTGAGACTGGAACCCAGGAAGCATGGAGCCCAGCCAGTGTTACCCTGGTGGTCATGATTAAATAGGGCTCACATCGTATGCCTGAGCAGTGTACGTGTGATCGTGGATGATTCACGCGGCGCATCTCCCGTAATCCTGCCAGGAAGCGTGAAGAGTGGCTGTCTTTATCCCTGTATCACAGATGAGGAGGCCGAGCACAGAGAAAGCACAGCATCCACACGGGAGTGCTGCAGTTGGAGAAGCCCGTGGCTCTGTGGCTTCCCCCACTCACCCCTCCAGGGAACGTGGCGTGGTGGCTCCTCCCGGCACCTCCCTCCGCCCACCCACCAACCCATCTGTGTCCTTCTAAAAATATGTGCTTTGGCTCATCCCTATGGTAATTATCTCTCTCCTCCTGCTCCCTCCGGATTGCAGGGAGGCTAAGGGCCAAGACACATTAGCATGTGGTGCCAACACAGGGGGAGGACACAGGAGGGGCAGCTCGGGGCGGACACCTGTCACCTGTCAGGGCGCGGGAGGCCGGCTGGGGCTGGGACCTGGCTCCCTCCTGGGCTGCAAGCCACTCCTCATCCCCCACTTGTCCTGAATGGAAGCCACAGTCCTCTCTTCACCTGCTCTGCGCTCCAAACTCCTGTCCCGGACCCCCTCCTACCAGTTCCCATCTTCCCGAGAAGGGAACGTCAGCCGCAGACTTGAATCAGACTGCCTGGATGTGAGTCCGAACTCTGGCTCTGCCACTTACCTGCTGTGTGATCTAGGGCAAGTTACCTGACCTCTCTGTGCCTCCATTTCTCATCGGGGAGCAGGGACAGTAGTACCACCAGCCTCGTAGGGCTCGGGGAGAACTCCATGAGTGAATTAGGCAAATGCTCGTGTGGTCCCTAGCACTGGGACTGCTAGAATTTCCTATACTCAGTGTCTGGTTCAAGGTGGTGTGGAAGGTTGCTAGGAACCTTCCCTTCACTGGGGAAGGCCGATCAATTCCAAGTGAGCCAGAGAGGTCGTCAGTGATAACCTGATGCATTCAAGGAAGTATTTGGCAAACTCTAGCAGTTTACTGTTGGTTACCAAGTCCTTATGATGGTCCCTCAGAATTGATGGGGGCAACTTAGAAAAACACAAAACTGCCTCTGGGGACCTCGAGTTTTCCCTGCCTCCTGCGTGTGGCATGTGAGGCCCTGGGCCTCCTCCCCCACACACCCACCCCGGAGCCCTCGCTCATCCCCACATGCGGCTTTCCCTTCCCTCTTCCGTGCCCCTGGACACACTGGCATTCATCAGGGATTTACGGAGCATTACTTTGTGCCAGCAGACACTGGAGGGGGGCAGAGCCAAGCCCCCTCCTTCTTCCAGGAGCAGAGCCCAGCATGGAGCCCAGGGTGACCACTGACCACCTACCAGGCCCTTTCTGAGGGCTAGACACTATTCCATCATTTCACCAATTTAATTGCTGGATCTTGTAACTTCCCCTCACTTTCCAGATAAGCAACAGGCCCAGGGGAGGTGAAGGAACTCACCCCATCCACAGAACAAGTAAGACGCAGCTTAACTGCAGAGCTTAGAGAAGGAAGCTTGATGATGGGCCAGAAGGGGCCCCAGGGCCCGCCACTCCATGCCTGTGGGCTCAAGAGCTGGGTTTCTCCAACTTTCTGTCCTTACACTCCTGCTTAGTCTCCTCATCCCATATGGAAGTTTAAGACCACAGGTTTACTGGGTATCTGTTTCTGGTCTGCATGCATATCTGTGTGTGATATATAAAGAGGAAGGGGTTTCGGCATCCCAAGAACCAATGTTTGCCGCCTGGGGGTGACAGCACCCCCACTGGGAATGCATGCCCCAGAGGGCCTGGGCTTTGGGGCCGGCCCCCAGGGACTGTCATTGGTAAAGAGCCCAAACTGGGGGTAGCCTCCTGGTCCCTGCATATCGGGATGGTGCTGATGCCCCCAGGATCTGCAGGTGGACCCCACCAATGGGAGAGTGAACGCAGAACACACCACTCAGATCCGTAAGCCGGTGCGTGCTGTCGGATGAACAAATGCCACATTCTAGAAAGAGGAAATGGACACGGTCAGTGAGCTGCCGCTATAGAGTGGGAAATACGAAGCCAGGGCTGAGATGGAAACCCCAGAAAGCACGAATACTCTGCTCCTGAGCATGGATGTTACCCTGGAGCCAAACCCCCAGCACGCAATGTATCCATCACTACACACAGGGGACTCCTGCCTCAGGGCTGAAAGATGGCCTGTGTCCTGGTCTGAAGACTGTCCTTCGTGCTCTTCCTCAGCCCCTTGGGACCCAGGCCCGTGGGTGTGGAAGGCGTCTGGAAACCCTGCCCCCACCACAGGCTGCTGAGTTAGGGTGGGGAGCGGGGTGTGAGCCACTGTGGCCCCATCAGGGGAGAAAGTGGCTCCTTCTGGTGAGCTCCAAAAAGATGCAGCATTCCAGGGCCTAAGACCCGCCCCGGGTGCCTCCTGTAGGGTCCTGAAGACAAAGAACATGGCCATGGTAGGTGCAGGGCACTGAATTTGGTGTCAGAAAATCTTGGGTTCAAATCCCACCTACAGCTCTTACCAGCCACTTACCCTAGACCCAGGAAGCCCATACATATCTAGGTTACATGTTATCCACTCATTGGTTTACTCCATACCTGTTCCAAATATACATACAAACACATACACCATACAAAACAAGCCAGCCACCAAGATGAAGTGCTGTGTAACAAACACATATTCTATCGATACGCTTATAGTTGTGTTGGAAGTAGTTTAAAATATACACAAAATGCTATTAACAGTGACTCCCTCTGGAGTGTAGGGGGCTGGGGTGGAAAGGGAATCTTCTTTTCATTTTAATTCTGCACGATTCCTTTTATCATTAGCATGGATCACAATTGTGCTATCTCAACACAGGACCTTATTTGGAAATGAAGTCACTGAGGATATAATTAGCTTAATGAGGTCATTCTGGAGCAGGGTGGGCCCCAATCCAACACCACTCATCTTCTTATACAAGGGGGACATTTGGACATAGAGGCGCGCCCACGGGGAAGATACCAAGTCAAGAGGGAGGCAGAGATCAGGGTCATGTTTGCACAAGCTGAGGAACATCAGAGATTTCCGGGAAACCACCAAAAGCAAAGTGAGAGGCATGGAAGTGAGATTCTTTCTCACGGCCCTCAGGAGCAACGAACGCTGCCCACATCTTGATCTTGGACTTCTGGCTTCCAGAATGGTGAGACAGTAAATTTCTCAGACATTTAGCCTCCAGAATTGTGAGGCAATACATTTGTCGTTGAAGCAACTAAATTTGTGGTTCTTTGCTACGACAGCCCCAGCAAACTGATACGCAGATCACGCAGCAGATATGAGAATGACCTAAAGGGACGTCGTCCAGGGCCCCCGCCATGCCAGGTGGCCCCTCTCACATGTCTGCACTGTGGGTAGGTGGTCCTAGAAAACAGCCTGGGGTGTGGGTAGGAGGCACTAGTGGGGCTTGGGGCCGTGGCTCTCTTCCACCTGCTAAGACATACTGCCATTTGTCAACAACACCAGGGTTGATGCACCAACCAAATGTCACTGTGGTGACAGGCTGAAACACTCACCGGGGGCCCCCTCAGTCCTTGGGGACCCTGTGGCCCTGTGGGTCCAGAATCACCCTGGAACAGAGAGACATCACGTTATCAGAGTGGCTTCCTGGAAAGGACAGAGACAAAGTTGCAAATGTGGACCAAACTTCTTCTAGTTCCCCACGAGAACTGGCTAGCTGTCCAAATGCTTCATCACTAATCTCTGGAGGTTCCAGGGACAGACAGACTCATCTCCCGTAGATGAGTAAATGCACACACACGGTTTATTTATTTTCTGGCTTCGACATTTTGCACCTGATCCCACAGTGATTTCCGGTAGCGCCATCTTGAACTAAGGGAAATGACCAGAGAAGAGAAGCCGTCTTACAGTTCTGTTCCTGACTCACTGGACAGTGACCTGACCCACACTTGCTGCGCAGTCACTGGAGTAAGAAAAACACTACCCATGCAGCCGGCCCCTGGCAGGATATAAAGTGCTGGTGACTTGGTACCACCTCATCTTCCGAGCAGCCTCACGGCATGGCGGTAAGTCTCTCCCACGTTATGAATGAAAACACTGAAGCGTGGCCGTGGTCCTTACGGACTAGACTCAACCACTCTAGGAAATGGAGCTGTACAATGAAGAGAGTTACACCTGTAGCTGAGAAGGAGGGGACGAAGCGTTTGCCCCCTGATCTGGCATCCTGGGCTCCCGTCCCAGCTGCTGCCTCACCTGGGGGGGAGCTGAACTCCGCCACACCCCTGCCTGGGGAGCTCCTTTCACACACTCTGCTGTAAGTTGAATTGAGGGGGGATGGATTTTCAAGCTGCTCTTTGGCCTTGAGAGGCCGGGGTGTCTTTGGGGTCGGGGCTGGGGAGAGGCCCCGCCCAGGTCTACGCAGCTGCTCTGTTTTTAGCTGCACACAGGGTGTGACCGGTTTTATCAAGCTGACTCTGCTACTGAGAGGAGAGACATGGGAGCTGGGTGGCACTTCCTCTAAGACCCCTCCCAGCTCTACCATCTCATGGTGGCGGATCAGCTGAGAAGACCATGCGCATTAAGAGACGCAGGCGGCTGGGGCGCCTGGGTGGCTCAGATGGTTAAGCATCTGCCTTCGGCTCAGGTCATGATTCCAGGGTCCTGGGATCGAGCCCCACATCGGGCTCCTGGCTCAGCAGGGAGCCTGCTTCTCCTTCTCCCTCTGCCTCTCTCCCTGCTCATGCTCTCTCTCTATCTCTGTGTCTCAAATGAATAAATAAAATCTTTAAAAAAAAAAAGAGACGCGGGCGGCATGCCCTTCACCGGGCTTTAAAGGCAGGTCCTGAAGGAGGTACTGGGGTCCCAGGACCCTGTGCCCAGGCTCCTGACCAAACACCCACTCCCAGGAGGTCAAGTGCTGTCCACACACGTCGGCCTGGCCCTGTAGGATGTCACGTATGATGTCTGCTCTCCCACGGGGTGCAGAGATGACAGAGCCAGCCCCAGGCTGCCTCCTCCCACCTCTGACAGCCCGGGCGACCACCAGTAAGTCCCTGGACCTCTCCAGCTCTCGGGTTTTCTGTCTGTATGACTAGAGTAAAAGACCTCTTGCCTGATCCCTACAGCAAGCCAGTGAGAGCAGGTGAGAGGTATGAAGTGCCACACGGTTCGTGGTAGTGGTGGCCATGATGGGTTCCTGAGGCTGCAGAGCAGTGCAGCTGGAGAAATAACCTGGGAGAGACTCTGCAATTCAAGCCCACGTGAGGCCGGACCCAACAGGCCTCCACGGATACCAACAGCTGGATCACCATGAAGTCAGCAAAGCCTCCTTAGCTACTGTGTGCCACAGGCGCCGGCCTGTCAGGCCGGACACCCAGATCCCAGGGCCCCCTCAGGACTCCAGGGAGGACCCGAGGGGCTGGCAGGAGAGACAGCACTGACCAGTGCTGAGAATCTACCTCTGCAGGCACCAACCCCCCTCCCCAGGTAGTTTCACCTGACCCCTAAGCGATGCACACTTTCCACTTTCTCTCCACCCCCGCCCCCCGCAGGCCCAGCCAGGCCCCACAGGACACCCACACTTACATCTTTTCCGGGTGACCCTTCCCGGCCAGGGGGCCCCATGGCACCAGGCTCTCCCTAAAAGGGGGAAGCAGAAACAAAACACCTGCTGTGAGGGAAGAGAACGCAGAATGCCACCTGCCAGGTCTCTGCACACCTGCCGGGGAAAGACCCAGGAGCACGGCCCACCAGAAAGAGCCCCATGGAGTCCTGGATGGAGCCGGGGTCTGCAGGGCCCCCACAGCCATCTTCCAGAGCCTGGACCCTACTGTGCCTCTCTGACCTGCAGGCACACCACCAGCCAAGGGTCAGGCAAACGGGCTTGGAATTCTACCTCTTCACCCGCTGACCCATCAGACATCTCAGCTTTCCCATCACTAAACAGAGCGCGGCCGGGGGTCTAACCAGTGGTCCTCCGAGGTTCCTTCTGTTTGGGGCATCTGAAGGTCAGGGAAGAAGCTAAAGGGTAAGAGTGTGGGCTCCGGGGTCTCTCCACCTGGGACGCACCGAAGCTCTCCCCGCATTAGCTCAGGGCCTGTTGCACAGCTTGTGCACAGCACAGCCAAAAGGGGCGCCCTGACTCCAGGCTGATTGGGTCAGACAGGTCGCACCTCAATGTCTGGCCCCCAAAGGAACGTTTAGAAAAACCAGACCACGACTGGGGGTGATGCTTCCCATGATGCCCACTGTCTTCTCTCAGGGGACCAGGTGCTGTGCTGGCCTGCCCGGCCAGGACCCCCCGTCTAGAAGCACCAACTCAGTTCCGCCTGGGCTGACCTCCACGGCTAGACGCCCACTTACCCGGGGACCGGGTGTGCCAGAGTCGCCGGTGCGTCCTTTGAAGCCCTAGAAGAAAGAGAAGTTATTCCACCCAAGAGCAGGCTGATAAGTTGAGAAGTGGGTGGTGGTCCAGCCGAGTCCTGCCCCCGCTCACCGTGGCTCACTGGACGCCTCCCATTCTGGACCCCAGGCTAGGCCAGGCCTTCGATGCTGGAGGACAGGATGATCAGGGGCACCACGGGCGGAGCTGCAGGGCTAATCCCACAAATGCTCCAGAGTCGAGGGGTCACCCTACGTGTCTCCTGAGCTTCATCTTCCCCATCTCACACCACCTGGCTTGCAACCCCTCGGCCTGGCCCCTGGGGCAGGTGCTTCCCTTGTAGACAACAACATTGCCTTCACCCCAGAGGTGGGTCTCGGGTGCCTTCCTTGTTCCTGGGGCTGTGGCCGGTCCCACCCAACACCCTCGTCCTGGGCCACGGTGCTGGGCCTCCCTGCACATAACAGCAACCTGGAGATCTATTACTCGAGCACCGAGCCCTGGGAGCTGAGCAGAAGCTGTTAGCAGAGCTGACACGATCATTTCTAACAGCCAGACCAAGCTGATTGTGTAATAATCCCCATTTCACACATGAGAAAGCTGAGTCTCTGAGAGAGAAAATACCCGCTCAGAGTCCCAGAGCCAGAAAGTAAGCTGATTCAGATCCAGCGGCTCTGCCCCCACCCTTTCTCCACTGTTCTCCTTGCTCGGTCTGGGGTTCTACTCCTGGCAGGTGGGAATGGCCTCTCTCCAGCCCTGGTCTCAGAATGCTTTCCCCACCTGCTGAGACCCAGGGCATTCATGGTCTCCACCTGAGGGGCACCTGCCCACCTGGCCACCTCACTGCGCCACATCCCAGACCCAGTGTCCTCGGTGGACTGCACACTCCACACCTCCCTTTCTGCTCCATGTGTGTCCTCTCTTCCTGGCAGACCCCTTGCTCATTGGGACATTGCTCCTGGCTGGAGGCCTCCTCCCTAGCAGCCTCCTGTCCCCAACTCCATCTCCCTCACTGCTCACATGGTCACTCTCAAAGGCCCTCCTTGTACCTTTGTCATTAGGCATCCTTGCCAGAGCACCACTCTGAGCTCCTACAGCCCTGAGTGCCCTAGCCAGCTGGTCCCCAGCCAATGGCTGGCACAGAGCAGGGACCTGGGTGGGCAGATGCCTGTGCACATAGCTCAGTCAGGGGGCCCCTGAGGCGGGGCCCGGAGTGAACCTCCCTTGTCCAGCACCCTCACACAGATACAGACGGGCCGATGCGGCACAGGGAAGTGGTTAGGAGAGACTGGGCTGAGGGCCTGTCCTGGCTCCTTGCCCGCAGTGGGGAGGGGAGGGAGCAGGGCAGTAGCAGGGGAGGAGGAGGAGGAGGCAAACCCTTGCGTGGAGCCCCTGCCACATCCTGGGCCGCAGGCGTGGCGCCCTCATCGCCCTGTAACAGGGTCCTGGGAGACGCATCTTATTTCTCCCATTTTCTGTAAGAAACAGGAGGCTCGGGCCTCTCTAGCACATTTAGAAGCAGGAGAGTCGTGATTCAAGCCCAGGTCTGTCTCTCTGCAAAGCACGCCCTCCTCAAAGTCACCCCTCAACTCAACGAGGCAGCCGTTTGTGGCCAAATCGGACCCTCCAGGGCCAAGCCCAAATACCTCCTGGCTGACCTTGCCAGGCTCTTCTCTGACCTTATGCCCTGATTTTAGGTCCTGGTTCCAAAAAGCAAATGAAGACTCTGCTGAGGAGAAGACCACACCAGGGCCTGGCCATCCGAAAAGAGAGACAACCTAGCGGCCTCCCTTATGTGGGGGTTCTTACCCTGGAGATGTGTTATCTAGCCTGCCTCTCCGGACGTGGGGAATAAGAAAGTAGGACCTCTCCTGCCTCTGGGAGGGGGGCTCTGGGGATGCTTCGCAAGTAGCAGGCGGTGTGGTGACAGGTGCATGCTCTCAGAGGTCCAGAGATTCAGGGGACAAAGGAGGTCAGGAGCCCCGCCAGACGTTTCACACCCCTGCAAAGCCCCCAGCTAAGTGGCTGCATTTCACCTCCCGACTCTGAGCCTCGGGGGCCTCAGCTGTAACGCGGGGAGGTGTCCCCTGTCTGATGGGCTACAGTAAGGATGAGATGAGACACTGCCACCCGATTCAGGCCTGTCATGGTAGCCAGGACGTGTCAGTGGCAGGCGGAGGAGGAGGTGAAGGGAGTCAGCTCGGATTTGATCCCAGATTCAACCGCTGTACCTTGGAGAAGTCAGCTTTCCCCTTAGAGTCCTAACATCATCTATAAACTGAGAAGAATAAAGTACCTGCCAGGCATCGCTTTGCAGAATTAATCTATGGAAAAGGGCCTCATGTATCATTAAGGCTGACTTTGGAGTCAGGTATGGAAGAGAGCCATGGCTCCCTACTTTGTAGCTGTGGATCTTGGGTGCTTTACTTCTCTTCACTGGGACTCAGTTTCCACATCTGTAAATGAGGATAGACCCTACTTCTGCAGAGTTGCCATCAGCAACGAATAAGAGATAAACCGTGCTCACCGCTGTTCAAAACAGGCCACTTTTCTTTCCCTGGAGAGGGGCAGGGCCTGCCTGGGTCCCAGCACCATCCTCAAAGACACTAGAATCCCCAATCCAGCCAGCTCAGAGCCGGGACCCTGTTGTGCTCTCCTCCCGTATGATCATGGACAGAAACACCAACTGAGGGAGCTTAACAGACTGTGCCAGGCACTTGACTGATAATTGTACCTTCCATCATCTCCTTTAATGCATACAACCACCCTACAGAAGGGGGAGACATTCCAACCCCCACTTCATAGAAGAAGAAACAGAGGTTCAGAATGGTCCCTTGATGAAAGTAAGTGACCAAGTAAAAGCTGAACCCACATTTATCTATCTCAAAGACTGTGTGGTTCTTCCAAGCTTGGCTCTCTGACCTACACCTTGCCAGCCAGAGGACCTGGGTCTTCTTTCACCTGTTTGGGTTTCTAGCTTCTGCCCCTGCACTGAAGTAGGATTCCTTGCAAGTCTCAACTGAGAAATGGGTCTTGCCTCAACGTGGGTCCCAGCAAATGGATCCCCTTGGCTAAAAGGAAGACCCTCTCCTCCAATAAGCCAGGAACCACCTTAAAAAAAACCGGCCACTAATTCTGTGTTTTAATTCTGACACAGGAGGTAGTATTCCCCACTCTTAGATTTGCTCTCCTAGCACAATCAGGTGAAAGGCAAGGAGATTTAGGAAAAAGGAAATTGATTTTTGTGTTTCAGTTCCTTCTTACTGAATGCTAGCCAGGTGAGTTATTGATTTTCACAGAAAAATACATTAAGGAAATAGAAGTGGCATTTTGATCTCCTACTTCTTGCCAGATAAGTGGGTTTTAATTGTCATTAAAAATAATATATTTTTTCCTAAAAACAAATTTATGGGATTATGTAAGCAATTTTTAAATTATGAAGAAGTAAAGCATTTAGCAAAAAAAAAAAAAAAAAACCCAACCCCAAAATATACAACTCATTTTTATAGAAAAATTATCTATGCATGTTTACATGTACATTAGCCTGGAAGCTGGAAATAGATGGATATATAAATATAAATGTGAGAATTCATACATAGAAAAGAGTCAGAATTCATACAGACTTCATAATACATTCCTAAGATCTAGAAAGAATATACGTAAATGTTAACAGAGCTTTACCTCTGTGTTGCAGAATTACGAGTAACTCTATTATATTCTCTATAACATTATTTTTCTTATTGTTTTTATATTTTTGCCATCATTGTCATTGGTATACAATGAGAATGGGTTACTTTTATAATTGGGGGAAAAAAACCTTTAGCCACGGAAAGTGTTCAAAAATAAGATTTATTTTTAGGTCCTATCATCCAGAGAAAGCCCATTAAAATCATACTAAATAGGTTAAGAACAAAGAAAACTTAGAATAACAAGATGGCAACAATGGTTGTAATTTTGAAAATACATTTTATAGCCACGCTCGTGAAAGAACTGAATTTATTACTTCGTAGAAGCACCGACGTCTTGGAAGAGAGGTACTTCTGGAAATCCAGGGTGGGGCGGGCACAGTGTATGAGCCGTGCGGCTGACGGCCGCGTTCTACATGGACAACGTGCACACGCACACACACACACACACACACAGGCACTTACAGGTGGGCCTCGGGCTCCCTCCAGTCCTGGCAGACCAGGCTCTCCCATTTTGCCCTGAGAGTAAAGAAGAGAAGAGTTTGGGGCCATCGTCATAAGGATCTCCCTGCTTGGCGCCTGTCACACTTGCCCCAGCCCGTTTCTGACCCCGCCGACCACCTCCGTGGACGCTGTGCCCCACTGCAGTGCCCACGGATCACGCCAGCGTACCCAGCTACCATGCTCCTGGTTTCCTCGGACTGTGCTCGTTGCACAGGTGCGGTCTCTGAACCCACTGTTCCTAGTGGCCCCTGATCGTTCTCAGAAGCATTCTGGTCTGGATGCAGAGTCATGCAGACATCCTCATTATGAATGACTCTGTACTCATTCACAAAAGCACCTCAAGGCAGCCATCAACTATCGCATGTGACAACAGGGGACACTGAGGCTCCAAGAAGCTAGCGCTTCGCCGAGTTAATGAACAGCACGGCCAGACTGAATCCCAGCTGCGTGCACCACCCCAAAGGATGTCTTTCTCGTCCAGCAGCTGCTGTGGACAGGGAAGCCTGTCATCTACCCCTCCTTTCCCCGGTCCAGCTTCTCTTAATGCCGAGAAGTTATGGGGACACTCGGGCTATTCAAAGTCCTCACCACCAGCATCCCAGTGCTTCCGTGGGCAGAACCAGCCACAAATAACAGCCAATGGGAGCCTGGCTGCTGAGCCCAGGCGATGTGGTCAGCGTGGGGGTGTGGAGGGGCAGGGAGATGGTGACAGGGCCTGTCAGACTGATGGAAGATGGGGCAGCACCTGGCCCCACCTTCACTGTGACAGGAGGGCAAATCCCACCCCCCAATTTCCACTCCTTTTCACATCTTGTAAACCCCAAGGATCAGACGGAGCCCAAGAGCAGGGTAGGAGAGGGAAAGGGGCGTCCTTGGTGGAGGGGAAATCTCAGAAAAGAGGACACACAAAGCTCTAACTTCCAGGTTCGTGTGTTTGGTCCAAGCACTGCTGTGTGATCTTCAGTGTCCCTTCCCTTCCCTGGATCTGTTCTCAGTTGCAAACTCAGCACAGTCGCCCTCATGGGACTCTGTGACTGAGGGTACATGGCCTAGCCTGGTTCCCATGCTTTCCGCAGTCAAGTGACATGGTCATCGTTGGTCCAAGTCACCAGCAGGAAAATGGTAACGCACAGCAACTCTTGAGGGATTTCCACATTCCAGACACAAAATGAGTGCCTCACACGGTAAGTCGCTGGGTCCTTACTACAACCCAATGAGGGAGGCGCCATTGTTATCCACCAGGCAAAACACTGAGGCACAGAGAGGTTAAGTGATCTGCTCAAGGTCACACTGCTGGGGTTCTAATCCAGGTATTTTGGCTCTAGAGTCTCCGTACATCATCCTACACCACAATTATAGCTCAAATGCCTCCTGATAAAGATTACACAACACGCAACTCAAAACAGCTGCCTATGTATCTACACATCTATCTATCCACATCCAGTCATCCATCCATCATTTATCCACCTATCTACTGCTGTCTGTCTGTCCATCCATGTCCCTAACACAGAGGAACTTGAAGGACTACGCCAACGTGAAGACGAACTACCTACTACCTGTAGTGAATGCTGCTTCCCAAGCAGGTCCCCTTGGCTCACCGAGGAGGGCACCTGTCAGCGCTGAACAGTTCCCGCCCAGGCTGAGGCCCATGCACAGATCGGCCTTCGGGGGTGCGTGACACCGAGGTGTGCAAGTTAATGTGCGAGTTGCTGCCTCCCAGAGCAATCCTCAATTTCAAAAGGGCTTCAGGTCTATGGATGGATGAATAGCCTGGCCGGGGTAGGAGCAGGACGGCAAGTGTGCTCCTCACCAATTCTCAGAGGGTCTGCAGTGACCGTGGCCCAGCTGCCCGCCTCACTCGCCTGACGTCCGTGGCTTTCCTTCTCTCCTTGTCTCATTTCCTCCTGCCCTCGGTGCTTCCTGAGGTCACTTCCCAAAGTCCCCACCTGCAACATAATCCTTGTCTCTAAAAGGGCTGCTTTCATGCGACCCGACACTGCTCATTCCTATGCCAACTTCCTAAGCAGCTCAGACAGAGAAGACATCACACTGGCCACAGGCTGAGATTCCAGAATGCATGCCTGGAGGACTCTGGCACGCCCCCGGGTGGGAGCTGCTGGGCCACCTCTTCCAGCAGGACCAGTCCTGCCTCCTCAGGGACTGATGTCCCCCCCATGTACCCAGAACAGACCTGGTCTCATATTGCTCTATGCCTGAGGCCTACCTGGAGGAGGTGATCCATAAACAGACCAAATGAAGACCACGGGCCCCAGTCCTCCTGTACCATAAACGTCAGCTCTCAGAATAAGACTCCCGCAGAAAAGCTGACTTCCTGTTCTGCAGTACTGACCTTTGGGGTCAGCCTCTGGGGCGTGAGTCCTGGCAGCTTCATTTACCCACTGTGTGACCTCGGCCAGCCCACTTAACCTCTCTGTGCGTTTCCTCATCTGGGGCAATAATGACACCATGCCCCATGGGGATTTTCTGGGGATTACAGTGGAAAATGTAACAAAGTGTCAGTACCCCAGCCCTAGGTGGGCACCCAGTGGTGATATCAGTCCTCTCTCGCCTCCCACATTTTCACCCCGCTAACTGCCACGTGCCCGCCACAGACCACTCTGCTGGGCCTCAGCCTCCAGCGGCTTGGCGGGCGCTCTGGACTCTGCTCGCTGCCACGAGCGCTTTCTTTTGCTCTCAGCAGTGTATTCTGGTTCCAGCATCTGGCAAAGCTGAAAAATGTTAAAGAAGGTGCTTCTGGCAAGTTGCGTAAGATGCGGAACGAGTCATAATAGTTTATGACCAAACAAATTAAATGCAACATAAACCTTGCTGTAGAAAATTTTATGTTATCCCAAGCCGCGGCTCTAAGGGCTCTGGAGCCCTGACCTCACCAGGAGTCACAGCCGGGGGCTTGGTGAAGTCATCAACAGCAAGGCGAGCCTGACGCCTTCTGCTGGTTTCTCACCTCACTGGGTTCTCCGGCAACTCTAGCGAGTTGCTACTATGACTCTCGTTCTATTGAAAAAGCATCTCGGAGACGCTTCCCGACTCACCCCAGGCCCCGGGGCCGGTCTGGAGTGGAGCCAGCGTCTGGAGCCAGGGTCTTCTTCTGGCTGTGCTTGTCATTTTGGCATAAAATATTTCGGTTCATTTTAAATTACATGTTATCAGCAAGCAATGCATACTAATGGCTCGATAATAAAATCACTCACCACAGAGCACAGACTTGCCTTTGCGCCCCTGCGCCCCTTCTGCCCAGAATCACCCTACAGTGGATGGTGACGACCGTTAGAGGTGCTTTTGGAGTCCCCCGGACTGCCATTATGTAAACACTAGAAAAATACACACAGGCCTGCTTTTATACTAAACAGGGCAGGCTACGCACACCGCTCTGTGCCTTTGCTTTTTTACTTAACAATCCATCTTGGAGGAGTTTCACGTCCGTGTCTGGAGGGCGTCCTCCTCCTTCCTCGGGCCTGCTTAGTATGCGACTGGGTGCGCCCCATCACTAACTACTCTCCTACTGGTGGGCATGCGGGGAGCCGGGTCTCGAAGCCCAGACACCACCTTCCAGCTTCCCCTCGAGGCTGAGGCTGTGGAAGGGATCTGGGGAGACCAAGGTGCCATCACCACGGGCCCCGACCCACAGGGGAGAACAGTGGCCAGCTGTGGCAGGACAATGATGAGGTCACAGATCTGGGTGTGCAGAAAGCCCTCACACTTCCAACCAACAGCTACTGAGGCAGAGACTTGCTCACGTGCACTCCGTCTGCCTCACTGTGTCCTGGACAGGTAACGTTAAAGAAAAAGAAAAAACAAAACAAAACAAAACCTACAGCTCTATACCAGAATTGAAGAAAGGGCCAACTCCCATCACCTGGAGCTGATGGGAGAAGCTCAGGGCTTCCGTGGGGATAACGGGCTTTCAGGCATCAGGTTTCTACTCCAGCGGGGCCTCACCTGCCCCAGCTCCCCTCCCAAGTCAACGGGATGGAGGCTGCATGGGGCAGTAAGAAAAAAATGCAGAGGATGGGCAGAAGCCCTGGGATCAGTTCTGGTTCTGTCACCAGCTCACTGTGTGACTTTGGGCCCATCACTTCACCTCCCTGAGCCTCAGTTTTCTCAGCTGTATAATGGGGACAGCAGTGTTCACCCTGCAGGGTGGTCAGGAGAAATAAACGAAGTAACTCTTACTATGCCTGAGTCATAGTAGCTCCTCAACACAGAGCGGTTGTTGCTGAGAAATTACTCATTTGGCCTGTACAATTGTAAGAAATTTAGAGCCCCTTACCGGCTCGCCGGGGGGACCTGGTTTTCCATCTCTGCCCTCTTTCCCTTCTTCTCCCTGCAAGAGAAATCAAATTAACCGTTATCTCTGGCCAAGGGTGCTGGGTGGAAAGATGGGGTTCTGCTGGGGGTGCACGCCTAGTGTGTGGCCACAGCCGCCCTTAGGGGCTCCGGGGACGTGTCCACAGACAGAACTGGTTTGACATCGTGGTTCCTTCCCAACACCGCAACTCTGGCTTGGATCTCTGATCCGCAGAGCCTGGCACAGAGTGGAAAAGAAATGAATTGCAACAGCATCATTATCAGTGCTATTGATCTAAAGAAGCCCCGCACTGGACATTTCCCAAAGTCGAACTTAGGACAACGGCGCCTCATAGCTGGGCCTCCTGGATTGAACGTAGTGATGAGGAGGTAAGGACGCGGCTTCCGACAGAGATGGTGAGGAGATGTAGGAGAGCACGGGGCATAGCCCTGGGAACATACAGGGGCTCAGAGAATGACAGCAAGGTTTCTGCATGGACACTTGGCCTTTCTCTCTGTGAAATCTAGCTGTGATCCCCCTCCCTGTAACCAACCTCCCGCTCTAAGGGAGGACGCCATAAGCCTCGTGTTAATCCAAGAGACCAGTATTCTTCAGGAGCCTCTGCAAATGGGAAAATAATTCTGTACAATGACTATGACATCACACAGACTTGGGTTCCAATCCTGGGCCACCTGCACTGGGTGGGGTCTGGGGAAAGAAAGCCACAAGGCAGCAGGACAGAGGGGAAACTGAGTCAAACCAGGCTAGGTCTGAACCCTGCCTGCACTACTAGGCATATGATCTTGGGCAAGTTACTGGTATTCTCAACTCCTCAGTTCCCTTCTCCTAAAAAGAGATGGCAATCCTGCCCCGCGGCATCGCCAGGCGGCTCAGAACCGATGCTCCAGCTTGCGAGGCTGAACAAACCAGGCATCGATAAATGGCCCCAGCAATGGCGCTCCTCCTGCTGCTGCAGGCATTCGTGAAACCGTGCATGATTCCTCACCAGTGCCTTCGACGTCAGCGGCTTGGCACTGCTGGGAAGCCACTGGGGACAGGAATCTAAGTTTACTGGCCACCTGGGCTGCTGGCCGATGCTCAATGGCACCCGTAACTCTTCACGAACGCTGCTCCTGGCACAGCCGCCTTGACCACATACACCTGCAGGGCTGCTGCCAAGGCCAGGCTATAATGATCCTCTTTTGCATTCTTTTTTTTCCCCAGAGAGGGCGAGAGAAAGGGGGATGGGGGTGGGGGCAGAGGGAGAGACAGAATTCCAAGCCCGCTCTATACCCAGCACAGAGCCTGATGCGGGGCTCAATCCCAGGACCCTGGACCCTGAGATCGTGACCTGAGCTGAAACCATGAGTCAGATGCTTAACCAACGGAGCCACCCAGGCGCCCTTGTACTGATCCTCTTTTCAAATAAGAGTTTAACCCTGAAACCACTCCTCCCCAGGCATGCAGCAGCAGCCATGCACGGAAGACAAAGCCGATGCCGCAGGAAGAGACACGGGCAGACCTGCAAACTCTGGCTGGAGGCTGGCAGGAGACGCCAGGACTCCTGGCACAGACATGAGGTCGTCGGGAAAGGCGCGAGCACCACTAGGGGAAAAGCAAAGGTGGGCTGAGTGTGGCCTAGCGAATCGTGTGAGAAGGAAACGTGGCTTTGCAAGAGAGAAGGGCTGCCCCTAGCTGACGGGCTGCTGACACCGTCAACATCTCAGGGCCTGTTTCTGCACCTTCAGTAAACTGCAGGGACGCTCTCACCTCCTGCAGGCAGAGGAATATATAGGGTCTTTCTGGTACAGAGTGTGATGCGGAGCTGGTGCTTAATAAATGGTGAGGTGTGTTGTTCCACTTCACACAACGTCATGTGGGTGCTCAGTGAGTGTCCGCAGAAGGTTGCACTGCAGCCCTCACAGCCCCTACCAGACGTGGAAGCCACTTCTTAACGTTCAACACTTCTTATAGCCAGTTCCTGTACGTAAATACGTCCGTGTCTTTTTTTTTTTTTAATATTTTATTTTATTTATTTATTCATGAGAGACAGAGAGAGAGAGAGGCAGAGGGAGAAGCAGGCTCCCCGCTGAGCAGGGAGCCCGATGCGGGACTCGATCCCAGGACCCTGGGATCATGACCTGAGCCGAAGGCAGACGTTTAACCATCTGAGCCACCCAGGCGCCCACGTCCGTGTCTTTTATATGTTGTTCCTTCTACCTGAAAGGCCTTCTTCCTGCCCCTTCTCATCTTTCTCTGCCTAGACTACTTGACCTTGAACACTCTCCTTGAGTGTCACCTCCCCAGATATCCCTTCGGGTCTGGCGTGGGTATCCACCCCTGGGCTCTGTGGCCCCTGGGTCCCCCTCTATCATATAGCGCATCATGTTTTGTGTCAATGGTTTCTTCCTTTTCTCTTTGGCTTCTCCATGAGACTTCAGGCTGCACGCGAGGGGGGATGAGGGCTGGGTCCGTCTGGTACCTCGCATGCTGGCCTGGGCCAGTACTCGGCGCTGTGCTGGCACGGGCGTGGTGCAGGTGGACAGAAATGAACAGGCGTGTGTGGTCGCAGACCCTCAGTGCTGTGACGGCACAGGGGCTGAGTGCTCCTGAAACACAGCTCAGTTCTACCCAAGCCACTGCGGAAGCTCAGGGTGCCTCCTGGAGAAAACCTTCAGCTGGGACCCCAGGATGAACTGCTGAGGGGGCCCGAGGCGTGGGGTACATGCATTAACGTGCGGAAAGCTCTCTGCACGGAGCCCGCCAAGGGGTGAGCACCGTGCACAAGAAAGCGATGAGGATTCTTATTGTCCAGGCAGAGGGAGAGGAAGCGTTTCTGAGGCAGGAATGCTATGGAAGAAGCAAAGGACGTTCAGGGAGGCTGGGAGTGGGGGTGGGGTGAGAGACAGGAAAGCAGGGTCCATTCACGGGACACCAGGGAGGCACACACCCAGGCTTGGCTTAGGTTTGAGCCACAGGATGGGGTCTGCATAGTACACATAGTCACACCTAAGGGCAGGTCTCTCTTCTCCTGCACGCTAAGACTTTAGTGGTAAGGGGTTGGCACAAATCCAAACCGGGACTTTCTCTCCCTAGCTTCACTATTGCTAGAATTAAATAAGTCAGTTCTTCCCAGCTGCCAGGACAGACTAGGCTACTGGGCTGCCGTTTAGACCAAAAGGGGTTTCACATCCCTGCACAGGTTACTCAACCTCGGGGTCTTGTGGCTGTAGGGACCATCAATGGTGCCCAGGAAATGCCTCCTGGGTGGAGGGGGGCACTTATCAGCTACTCCAGGAGGGAGGGCTCTCGCAGAACAGTTCATTCATCCACCTGTTTCTTAAATTACTATTTGCCGAGTGTTCACTATGTGTGGGAAGCAAAAGCCTGGTCTTCTAGAACCCATGGCCTAGAGCATCGCCCCATGATTACCAGGCACTCCTCTCTATTGTCCCCAGGTCTAGCAAACAGTAGGCTCCTAAAGATAGTTGGTTGAATGAGCGAATCAATTAATGCATAAAGGAGGTGGTGGTCACTAATCAAACCATTACACAAATAAAGATGTGCTACAGCTCAGATGCGTACTCAGGAAGAAAGGAAAAGAAACTAGGAGAGCGGGCCCCAGCCTGCGGGGACAGAGAGAACTTTCCAGGGCTGATGCCTGAGATGGGATGGGAAGAATCAAAGGCATCAACTGGTGCAAGAGGTGAGGAAGGGCATTCTGTGTAGACAGAAATGCATGTGCAAAATTCTGTGGTCTGTAGAGGAGAGGATGCAGAGCATTCTAGGAACCAAAAGGAAACCAGTATGGCCGCAATAAAGCCCATCATCATGCAGGGAAGGCGTGGGAGACTGTGGCCAGTAGAGGCCCCAGCAGTCAGCCCAGGCCAGTCCACGAGCCCCACAGGGATTCATTCTCCACAGAGAAGGTAGCACATGGCCTTCTCTGGACCAGCCTTATTACTAACACCCTGAAGAGCTCCAACCCACTGGGAAGTAGAGTGAATGTAAAAGTCCAGAACAGTATTTGTAGAAAGTAATCTGGAGGTATGTATCAAGAACCTCAGACATTATCGTACCTGACGAGTCAACCCCACCTTTGTGGACCATCGAATAGAAAACAGAAAAGGGCCATGCATGCGGACGAGCTTATTATAGTCTTCTCCAATAACTGTACAATTTCTGAGGCCACAGAGGAATAAACATATATATTATGGTATATTTATTGTGTAGAGCCTATGTAAAATTTAATGAGCACATGAACATTTAACACCAGTGTGGGAAACAAACTGTTTCTATTCTCACAGATAGTGAATTGTCACAGCTGTGCACGCCTATGTGTGCGTGTGCTGTCTCAACTCTGTACGTACACGCGTGTGTGTGTGGACAGAGGCAAACGCCATCTACACAAGTCAACAACAGCACCTACTGCATGAAAGAATGAGGTTAAGACTGACCCCCACCAAAAACATACCTGGCTTTGGTTAGTGATTATCCTTCTCATTTTCTGGAGCCCTGAAAACTCCCCTAGGGACCATGCCTTGCTTTAACAGTTGTGGAATCTATTTTTGTTTGCTCATTTTTGTAGTGGAGAAACCATTTTTTTTTTTTAAATGCCACTTACTGGGATTCCGGGTATTCCAGATGGACCTTGGGGGCCAGGAGGACCTTCTTTCCCCTAAAAGATCCAAGACATAAAAACACCATTAAATCTTAGATCGGCTTTTCTGGAAGTACATGATCTCGCATAGAATTGCCTTCACGGACTGGAAGGGGTCTTCGGCGAGAAGCAATGGGTGCTTCTGTCTCCTGGCTTCCCAGGCACTGCCTCTCCCCCCCACCCCACCCCCAGCACCACCACCACAGGCAGGGCACAATCACGCAGGTGGGTGCGCAGACAGGGTCTCATTTTGGCTATATGACATAGACTCGGGGGGAATTAAAGATGGAGAAGTCTGGGGGGAAGAAGATATTCAGGTCCTGAGGTCCACAAGACCTGGGTCCAGCTCTGCACTCTGTCCCTCACTGCCTGAAATTCCGGTCCTCACCACGCGGCCCAAGACCAGAGCATCTGGAGCTGCTGTGCACACAGGACCCAAGGCGAGTGAAAGGCTGACCAGGGCCTGAACAGATGGTCTACTATTACCATCCTCTTGTCTGGAGGGTCCCAAACGTTCTACCACCAGTAGCTCGCTTTTAGTATCTCTTTCCCCCCACGAAACAGAGCTTGTGTTTTGAAAGACTGTATTTGCCAAACCACATTAATTCATACTTCATTTTCCATTTTATGCACCAAAGATACACATCACTGCCAACCACAGCTTTACATCAGGTGACGTCATCAGTGCCTTCACGTCTATCTGGATGAGCATTCTGACGTCATCTGTGTCTCTACCATGTTTAGAAGCCCCTACAACTTTATAATCTCTCCCATCACTGTTCCTTCTGTGATAAAATGATGATGTCAGGTTTTACATTCTCATCCACACAGAGTGAGGTATTCTTAAGGGTTGTGATGTTAGCTTCTTGCAAGAAAAGCGAAAGGCAAAACTACTTTGATATTTAATTCAGATTTATGCAGATTTTATACATTGTCTTGTAAAAAGGGTCCAATCAGGGGACCCAAAGCACATTTCCTTTATGAAGTGCTCCTTAAACTAATAAAAACTCCACAATTGAGTCTTTTCTCCCCACCTGAAGAAAATGGAAGATATTAGCAATACGTCATTAAGAGATGAGAACTTTTTCATGACCCCTGGGAATTGAGGAAGGTTAGACCGTGTTTGAGGTTTACTACTACTTGGTTAAAACCTTTTCTCAAAATCAAAAGGAATAGCACTTTACGCAGTCACGGTTGAAGGGTTACTCTTAATTTTAGAAACTGGAATGCTCAGGTGATGCATTTGCACTGACAACAATTTGGCATGCCCTGCATCTCTGTAACGTGATGAGCCATGATAGCTGAGGTCGCCCAGCCATCATGCCACTTAGACCAACACAAAAGAGCAACAGTAAAGCAAAAATATTCACCGCCTCCCATATCACAAAACCTACAAACACGTAACTGAGTGGGTATTTGGGGGTCAACTTGGAACAAATAGTCATCTTTACAGATTTTTAAATATTGATAATAGAGCTCCCTGGATTCCTTTCTGAATGTCTATGGTTCCATAGACCCTAGGGATAGAGCCACTATTGGTCAGCAAAATGCAGCCCTCTGCTATTTTTGCAAAAAAAAGCTTTATCAGAAGCCTTCTGTTGACCTATTGACTGTGGCTGACTTCACCTTACCAGAGCAGGGCTGAATTTTTCCAAGAGAGACCACATGGCCCATGAGACTAACATATCTAATGTTTAGGGATTTTTTTGCTTCCATCTGATGAGCTGAAGACGCACAAGGAGTCAGCATGCTCGTTCCTAAACCTGTTTGCATTGTACAAGTTGTGGTTTGCTACGGAAATTACACAATTTAATTATTCATTAGGTAACCCCATTAAATTCAGGTGGAAAAAGAAAAAGAACAATTTTTAAGTGAAGACTTCAAAAATATTTTATAAAGATGACTCACTATCCAGATGGCTGTAATAGGATAGCTATGAAGGTTTAGAAAAAAAAAATATCCTAACAATCCAGGATCCAGGATTCTACATTCAAATTGCTCCACAGGTGTTTTTACATTCTCAAACCACATAGCAAATGAGTAGATGTTCCTTTTACAAGGATAATGACAAGAGACTCCATGCTGAGGACCCAAAATCAAGTAAGGCCTTCATTTTATGTCAAAAAGATTGGCAAATGGTTTGTATGCTTCAATTCAAAATATAATGGTAATGTTTTCAGTTTTTATGTATCTTTTTTTTTTTACTACGTCCCACTTAGCGTTCCTTATTTCTTTTTTTAACTACCAACACTCATTAGTTATGCTAAGGAAATCTGGGGTATATTCTGGTTTGATGTATACAGTGGAATAACAGGACCCCAGACAGCTCCAAGCACAGCCATCGCTTGCCTCAGGGTCCCCCACGACAGAATCAACGTCTCATTCAATACAGTTTAATTCTGAAGTACCTGATGATTCCTATCTGGGTCCCGCAGCTGATTCTCCTCGAGCACACAGTCCATTTGTTTTTATTGGGGAGATCTTTTGCCATCTGAGAATCAGTAAAAAGCAGGTGGGCTGCTTGGATAGGACTGGCCAGATGAGGAAGGTAAGAGAGTCCACGTGGCTGGTAGTTTTCAAATCCAACACCCCTGCAGCCCCACCCCAACCACCCCAAACAGCCGGTCAGTGAGGAACGGCAAGAACATGGAGTTGGGGGTTTCCCAATTGACTTCACTCCCAACTTGGATACTGATTTCTTGTGTGGCTTTGGACTAGTGAACGAGTCCCACTGGGCTTTGTCCTCCTCGTCCTAGGATGGGGAAGCTGTCCTAACTGATCCCTCAAGTGTTCTTGGCACTAGAGTCCAGACATCCCAGGGCAGGGCTGACCTGCTTGCCAGCTAGCCAGCTTGTGGTATGACTCCCCTTTCTTACTTCCCTCCCCTCTTTGGAACGCTTGGGTAACAGGGGCTACTCCTGCCCAACGTGCCTCTTGATGCACACAGTAGCCTCAGCATGGGTCAGCTCCAGCTTCTCTACTCTCCTGGGCCTGTGAGGAGAGAACCTGACACAGGGCCTGTGTGAGCTGGTTGTAAACCAAATTCTGGAATCACGGATTGCCACATCATTCAACCAAACCTTTATTTTTGAGGCAAGAACCCGGGGCTCCAACAGAAAGCGCCCCCCTCCTGCGGTTTCCTTGCAAGACCGTTCGTGAATACTTGGGGTGAGTGAGCCAAGGAGGTAGGGAGGACCAGGGCAGGGATGGCAGACACCTGGGTTCCGGGGATGCCCAAACACAGACTCAAGGCAGATCCAGTCCACTGAGGAACTTACCGGCGGCCCTTGGATTCCTGGAGGGCCAGCAGCTCCAGCAATTCCGTCTGCTCCCTACGGATGATAGAGCAGGAAGTTAGTTTGTTGTACATTGCACCATGGTCATTAGCGCCTCTTTGTGCACGAAGCACATGGTGCACAAAGGTGCATCCTGAGCCCCTCCCTGGTGGCTGGAACCATAAGTACTCCAGACGTGCTTCTGCCTTCCCCAGCAGGTGGGGCAGGACTCTGGGAAGACAAAAGATGTTGGGAGCACAGAAGCCACATTGCACAAAGCATTGCACAAAGGACCAGAGTATCCACAGTCATCCCTAAGACAACGGTAAACGGTCTCACTTCACAGTGGACGTTTTAGCTAATATCAGGGAACATTTCAGGACAGAGGCAAAAATGAACTGGATTTATGTTCCAGGTCATCAAGGAAGGCACTTGGTTGTGTCAACCCAGGGATGAGAAATGCATGGACAGATCCATGAACAAGGAGCTCTACACAGGTGAGTAAGTGCAGCAGAGTGAGCCCAGATCTGCCTCTGCTGCGGGCTCTCTCCCATGCTGCACCCCCCCACCCCCCGTAATCCAATCTCCCGGGGCTCAGATTTCACAGCCTGCCCTCATCCCCATCCCAGCTCAGTGAAAAATCACCTGCCTCCCAAATCCAAAACCCAAGTCCCTGCCCCTTCTAACGTCTTTATGCTCCTCCTAGCCTTGTCGCCTTCTGACACCCTAGTGTTTGTTGACTATTTGCTTTATTGGGAGCTAAAACAGTGCCTTGGAGATAGTGGGTGCTCACTATTTCTTGAATAAATGAATAAATGAAAAGCTGGGCTGGCTGGCAGATGGGGCAGAGATTCTTTAGACTAACGAATACACTGCTTCTTTCTAGCTTTGCTCAAGTGGTACTTCAGTGTCCTTGTTGGCAAAAGGCTGGAAGTGATATGATTGCCCAGGCTGTAAGGAGGGTAAGGAGGCATTGCATTGCCTACAGCATGCTTAGCACAGAACAGAGGGTGTTGGTTGGGGTGCACCCTCCCAGAGCCAGAGTTCCTGGGTCCATGTCCTGGTTCTCCACGTTATTTTACTCCTCTGTATCTCTCAGTTCCTTTGTGCACTGGAGAGAAAGAGAGGACCTATTTCACTTGAGTGGTTGAGAGAACTGAGTAAGGTCCTACCTAGAGTTAGCCAGCCCTGGCACTCACTAAGGGCTCTCCCTAAAGGGTTCCTCGTTATCACAAGCACTGATAACAGCAGTGTATCTACTGGCCAGTCCATGACTGGGAACGCTGCAGATATGAACTAAGTATGGGAGGACAAATAAGCAAGGTCTTGTAGTACCTTTCCAGCAGTCTTTAGGTTTTTTACATACACTTATCAAGTGCCTATGTCATACCAAGCGCTGGCCAATTGTTAGGGTTACAGATATGGCTACATCATGGGCCTCAAGGAAATTTGATACAGCTATGGAAGATAGGTCTTGCTGGCCATGTAAGGTAAATCCCCAGGGATAAGATGCAGTCAGATTTGCCTCCACCTCTTTCACTAGGTGAGGAGCCAGTAAATGTTCATGAAATAAAGGGATGTTGATAATACCTGCATACATAGCCCAAGATTCATGCCGCTGCTGGGAACCTCCACATCTAGTTCAAACCTAGCAGAACAATGGCGTTTCTACTGGATTCTTCTATATAATTTTGCCAAAACCCCGCAGCACCCTATACCCTGGAACCCAGCTATGTTGGAATTAAATTCCATACAGCAGGTTGGGAACAGGGTAAGGGCTTTCTCCGAAAGAAGGAGGCCAACTGAGCACCAGGAAATCAACTTTGAAGTAAAAATAATAAAGGAGCCTTATCTGCTTGGTATCTATATCCCTGGTTACAGCGTCCGACATGGAAGCACGTGAAGAAACAATGCATCAACGACCAGGAGGGTTTCCTGCTCTCGAGTTGCTTCTGCATGACTGGCCACTGAACCTGAATGGACGGGCGACTGGCATCCACTCCCAATGACAAAGAACAGTACAGAGCATGGCACAAAGCAGAAGCTCAGTAAACATCAACTGAATGAACTGAACACATTGATCAGATGGAGACTGTTTCTGAATCCCAGATTCATCATCTAGCATGAGAACCATAAGCCAGGAGGCATTTCCTACAGCTGTCATAGAGTCCAAAGAGCAATTTCCAAGGAGAGGAGAACATGGTTTCATTTGCACTGGAGATGTGTTATACGCTTTGGAGCGACCAGGGTGGGGTGGGGATGGGGCTTTTACTCCACCTTCACTTCGGGAGCCCCTCAGCTATTAGGTTGCATGGAGAAGCTAAAGTCGTTGTGATATGAAAACTGTAATATGAAATTATTTCCTTCTCAAATGTCCCTCCGCAATTCGCACTAACCATTATCTGTAACATTGCCATCTTGATCAGTTTCTCTTGTGCCTGAGCATCAGATGCCACAAAATCCAGGAACACAAGCAAATACGATACAAAGGAATTTCCCACGTGAAATTATTTCTTTAAAGAAAATGCAGAATTTCATGAACCTAAATGGCAACAGACTGACCCATCCCCTGGCAAGGCAGTTCGCAATCTCGCTCATGGCAGAGACGCAACAGTGAGGCATGAAGTCTTGAGAAACTGAAAAGGATGCTAACAGCACAGGCGCTGATGGGTGGGGGGGAAGGTGGGAAGTGAGCTGAGGATCCAAGATTTGAGGTGAGCTCTCCAGTAAACTGGGAAAGCTTTCATACTTTTGTAGTTAATGTACTTTTTATGAGTTTGCTGTAAAAGTCAGTTTTGAAGTAAAAGATGCAGTTTCATGCTCCTGTATGATTTTATTGAAAAAAATACATTTAAAACAACCTAATTTATTCTAAGAATTAACATACTTACAATTAGAAGTCATTTAGGGTTGTTAAAAAGAAGACAAGGCAAGATTAATGGCACACATTTTTAACTTCATGATCCTAACCCAGCCTCTGCTTCTTTATTGATTATGTTAGGTTGGTCCCGATTTGAAGTGGGTTCCCTTCGGTTGTCCTTTAGCCATTACCAGTAATCCCTCATTCTGCAAGGTCTGGGGGTGGCCAGGGCTCCTGGAGAACACATGGGAAGTCGCAGGGGACCGGTCCTGGGCTTGGTGAGGATGCTTATTCGCGCTGCCCATTACCGTGGTTACCCTGGCTGGATACGTGAGCATCAACTACGGTGGACTCTGAGCACAGGAGCAACAAGACTAATCTGTGGGCAGTTTAGACCAAAGGGAGACGGATTTGCTAAGAAGTGCATCAGTCGGGGTCAGAGATACAGTTACTACCAGAGCAAGGAAGAACATTTGCTCAGGGGGCCCAATGGGGGCAAATGGGATGATAGTCACAGTATCTACAGTATATTGATGACAAGTGCCTTAAAACGATAATGAATGAATGGTTCAAGATGGTAACAATGATAATAATATTTTTTAGTGATTTATTATTGTCATTAATTGTAGTAAATCCAGGAAAGTCTGTGCTTATGGAGACACTCTGTGATTCCCAGAGCCTCTTGCCATGGGACAGGATCCTACGGAAGAGGGGAAGCTGCTTCTCCATTTCTCACAAAAGATCCTAACCTTGCAATTATCTCAGGTTTCCCACCACCCCAGATAGATGGAAATTAATAATACATCAAGCCTGCCCATCCCTGCCAACGCCGCCCTGGTCCCAACAGCATTCTACCTGCACTGCCCAGCAGCTCCACCTATTCAAGTCACTCCATCCTTGACCCCACTGGGTCCCTTGGAGTCAAGTACCCATCCTTGACCCCTTGTCCCTCTGGGACCTGCACCTTCTGTTCAGCCCTGGACACCTTTCAGGTGTCAGCCTGGTCCTTAAAGTAAGAGGCAGGTCCAATGAGTATGGAAATGCGTGCAAATGTCAAAGCCAAAAGAGGAGGGGGTTCAAAATCATCACTTACCCGTGGCCCAGGGTTCCCTAGGGGCCCCATGAAACCAGGAACTCCAGGATGACCCTAGGAAAACACAAGAGGCAATTGCTCAAAATGACTCATAAGAAGTTTTTCACTTTGGTGACTACCAAATTTCAGATAACAATCCAGAATCTGACTTCTAACTCCAGTAACAATTTTGGATAAAGGCACTGGCCACAAAAACACTTTCTTTTTTTGTACATATTGCTGGTGTTTCCATAGGTTGAGAAAGTATCTAACAATATTTACAAAAATGAATCTCTCCTGAAAGTGGATTTGCTTCAACATAAAGTGAAGGAAGACGGTGTGGGGAA
The DNA here is from genome assembly GCF_004348235.1 of Phoca vitulina. Classification (NCBI taxonomy): domain Eukaryota; kingdom Metazoa; phylum Chordata; class Mammalia; order Carnivora; family Phocidae; genus Phoca; species Phoca vitulina. Next base: position 30,812,735 of record NW_022589721.1, read on the forward strand.
GGGGTTGAGGACACAGACGAAAATGGAAGTGGCCATAATGGCTGCAAAATTCTGTGGCTAGGTGATAGGTATGGGGGAGGGTCTTTTTATTATGCTTTCTAATTTTTGTGTATGCTTGAAACATCCCATAATAAAAATCTGAAAGCAAATAAATGCATATGCACACACAACATACGCTCACAATGGAAACTGTTGGGGTTACCGAATCATGGCATCCTTACTATAACAGTGTTGCAGTTACTTTAAGAAAGAGAGTCATGTCTCCATGCAGAGCAGAGTCTATGTGTATTACAGCAGGAGCTAAACAGCCAGAGGGAATTGCATTTAATGTTTAGTCTTTGTAGGACAATGTTTTATAAAAGCAGACACACCACCATGGAAAATTTCCCTGCCCTCCACCTCTATCTCCTGCTACTGGGAAACACAAGCTGTAATAGTCAGAATAGAGCATACTAGTTCTGAAAATTCGCTTTTGCAAGAATAACCCAAACACATTTTGTTTTTCCAAATACAGAGGGAATTTTAGCTGAGCATGTCATTCCGACCTTGAACATAGCTCTGAACTCACTGCTTCTGGAGTGCTTGCTCACCTGCTTCACCCTCATGGAGCAGAAAGCCCCTTGAGGTCAGGGATTTGCCCATTACTCCCTCTGCATCTCAGAGCCTGGTGCCATGCCTGGCATGCAGCTGGTTACAAGGAGGACCGATGGGGAGATGCACAGAGGAGTGATGGGCAGAGGGCAGGTGGGAGGGAGGAAAGGGAAAGGGAAGAGAGACAGCTGCCAAGCAGGAGCCAGTTTAAATGGCAGAAAGGCTGTTGGAGGCTGGGGAGCTGGACTGCAGAATCAGCTGGTAACACTAGATAAATGATGATGGGGATGCCGTGTTCAAACCCAGAGAAAGAGGAGTATGTTGCGTGGGCCCTATCTTAAAATGCATTTGGAGAAGTGGTCCAACAGGGCTGGCTGGGCACTGAGCACAGAAGGGGCATCTGTGTAACATTTCAACTAGCACCATGAGTTCTGTGATAGGTACTTAAAGAGTAATAGGAGGGAGGAAAGAAGGGGGCATTGTGTAATGGATGACAACCATTTTAGTGAACTAGAGCTCTAAGTGTAAGAGAGTCCAGAAAAACAAAACAAAAGGAAATCAGAAAAGGCAGGCTGCTCAGATAACTGGGGAAGGAGAATGTGACAATGAACCACAGGAATCAAGTTGGAAACCATGAAAATGTGGTTAAAAAAAAAAAAAAATCCTACTGCAAGCAAAGAAGATCCAAGTGGTGATGTCAGAAATGGCAGAATGAAATTCATCTAGGAGAAACAGTGATGTCTCTTCAGGTTCATTATAAAGTAAGTTCTTACCTGGTCACCTTTCTGTCCAATTTCACCATCTGCACCACGTTCCCCTTTACTTCCCTTGGGAGAAAAAAGAAAGAAGCTTACTGGAAATTTTGCTAGAACTACATTGCAAAAGAAAAAAAGTTTGCATGCATTCATCTACCTATGTATTCATTTATTCATCCATTTACTCTTTCTTCATCCAACTCTTACCAAGTCTGAGCTGCAGGCCAGGCATGGTGTCCGCAGAGAGAAGCAAGGGAGTCTGGTTGAGGAACTGCTGATGGAATGGCTTAACTGGGTTGTGGGGTGCTGATGGGGGTCAGTGCAAAATGGAACTCGGGAGGCAGGCAGTACCTACCTCACTGAGAGCCCTGGATGTTTACCCCTTAAACCTGGATTGAGCTGCAGACACTGGGAACCATGAGAAGGATGTATCACTACTCTTGGTTTCAGAAGGGCTCCTTGACTGTTGTACAGGGTGGGCTGGAAGGCCCAGGACGAAGAGAGGAGGGGCAATCAGGAGGAAACTGGGATGTTTGGGTGTGGGAGGGAAAGGAGCCGAGTCAGCATAGTGTCTGGTGTGAGGTGGGAAGAGGGAGAAGCTGAGACAGTGGACAGGACAGCACTGCCCAACAGGCTGAGGAAGAAGATTCCATCCATACATATGTATGCTCCTTGCTCCCTCCCTTACTAGCTGTGTGACCTTGAGTGGGTCACTTAAACTGTGAGTTATAGGATTTCTTGTTTATCTATAAAATAGAGAAAATTATGATTGCCTATCTCATTAAGTGTTGGGAGAATAAAATCGACACAGCACAGAGAACAGAACATAGCAAGAGCTCACTAAACATTAGTTATAATTATTTTTGTAAATTATTTTGTATTTGAACCCTGGCTTTGTCATTACCAACCCTGTCATTGGGCAACCTGCTTCAACTCTGTCTCTTTCTTTTATTTTTTTAAATTTTATTATGTTATGTTAGTCACCATACAATACATCATTAGTTTTTGATGTAGTGATCCCCGATTCATTGTTTTCGTATATAACACCCAGTGCTCCATGCAATATGTGCCCTCTTTAATACCCTGTCTCCATCTTTTAAAATGAGAATGATAAAAACAGAACCTTTGTCATGGGATTGTTGTGAGCATCAAATGACCTAAAATCTACAAAGTGCATAAGCTAGTAATGAATTCATTGTTAGCTATCATCCTTCTCATCATTGTAATCACCACCATCATCATCACTGTTACCATCACCATCATCATCATCACCACCATCATCCTCACCATCATCACCATCACCATCATTATCATCACCACCACCATCACCACCACCACCATCATCACCATCACCATCATCACCATCATCATCACCATCCTCACCGTCACCATCATCATCATCCTCACCATCATCATCACCATCATCATCCTCAACATCATCATCACTATCATCACCATCACCATCCTCACTATCAGCATCCTCACCATCATCATCACCATCATCATCATCCTCACCGTCATCATCACCATCATCATCTTCACCATCATCATCACCATCACCATCATCACCATTGTCATCCTCACTATCAGCATCCTTACCATCATCATCACCATCATCATCATCATCACTATCAGCATCCTTACCATCATCATCACCATCATCATCCTCACCATCATTATCACCATCACCATCCTCACCATCATCATCCTCACCATCATCAAACTCACCATCATCATCCTCACCATCATCATCCTCACCATCATCACTATCATCATCATCACCATCACCTCTATCAACATGATCACCACCATCACCATCATCATTGCTGTCATTATTGTGGTTAAGACACTCATGATATGAAACCTATCAAAAATATTTTTCACAGACTAACCTTGAAAGTTACATTCAAAGGTTCCAATCTCTCTTAACTGTCACCTATTTTGGCTCTGCATTTACTGTGGCAACAAATATATTTCAGTAAAATGTTATTAACCAAAAACATGTCAGTTCCTTTAAAAGTATGCATTATGCAGTAAAATAAGTCTTTTGCAATAAGTCAACCTTGGCTCTGGCTCCAGGCCTATCACCTCTTGTTTCTGCATCCTTGAGCAGATCACATCCCCTCTGTGCTCTGGGTTTATTCATCCAGTAAATGTAGGACACAGGGGGGCAGGTCAATCTAGGAGAGTCCATCCAGGTGCACAGCCCCACAATTCACCCCCTGAAACACAGGGTCCAGCCCTCTTCCCATCCACATGGCCATGCCATGTCAGCAGCTCACTGAGGACCTATAACATTCCCCTGCTGCCTCCCTGAGCCGTGCTGGGGGCCAAAGGCCAGTGTGCAGAGGAGAAAAAAAGGTTCACAAGGGGAAAAGCATTTGTTCCAACATTTTTACATGTAATTAGTTCTACTGCTTTTCAATCTATAAAGCCAGCAAACTGTCTGCAGGCCGTATTATAATCTCAATGAAAAGAAGTGACATAGAATAGCACACTGGTTCTCTGACATTTAGGACAATTGCCTTAAAAGTAAATGGTTTCTTTTCAAATCCCAGTCCTCAGTCTGGGCTTAGGGTGGTTTCAACCTTCAACTCCCAGCAGTGAAAATGTCAGGAGCTCAAGGATCTCCACAGTTGTCCTGTCTCCTTCTCTGCTGCAGCTAAGGATCAAAGCAAACACAGCCACCCCCAACCCTGACTCACTTCCTTCCAGAAGAGAGGACTGACATTTACCAAGCCTCTACTCCTCTGGGCACACTGCCGGGCCTTTCCACATGAGATCCCATTCCGTGTATTTCTTTGTTTATATCCTGAGCTGATGCAAAAAAAAAAAAAAAAAAATTTAACATGCCCGGTTATTTAATTTAGCCATTAAGACTACTCTGTGCGGTGGGGGTCTGACCAGAGTGTATAGATAAAAAATCTGAAGACCAGAGAGGTTAAGTCATTCATCAAGGTCACACAGCTAACAAAAAGCAAGATTTGGAGCCTAATCCAGATCTATCTGTATTCAAACTGCCTCTTCCTGCCCAAGTTACTTTTCTGGCTATTTCCATAGGCATGATGCCTTGTCCCACTGGTTTTATAATGTCAAGAGCATAGCATTTACAGCCTAGAAGTCTGACTGAGAGTGCTCCAGGAAACTTTCTAAAAGCACTGGAGATACAGCAATCAAGGAAACAACAACATCCCTGCCTACCTGGAGTTTATATTCTAGAGAGATTACTAGTTCATTACTTTATAGCTCAGTTCTCTTAGATGATGTTTATTCAGAGCCATTGTCAGGGCTTAAATCTCCCCCATAAAAAGAAGGGAAGAGATTCTCTTCCCAAACCTTTTTTCTTAGAGCATTTACTTTAGAAAACTTGTCACTGTCTGTTCTCTGTCTCTTTGAAATGTATGTAAATCCTCTTAAAAGCTAAATAAGTCCTGCCAGATCCAGGACTCAGAAAAGTCTTTCTCTAGGACCTGGCATCCGTCCCTTTGAAATATAATCAATCATCAAGGAAGAGAGCTCCCCCAATCCCCCAGTCTCCATGGGGAAAGGGAGCCTAAGGGAAAAGCAGGTTTCTTGCTCCAAGTTGCAGAACTACCTCCTGTCGTAAAGATGAGAGCTCGTTTTTCCTTTCTTTAAAGCTAATGAACTAACACGGATGATCCCCTAATTCCCAGGTCAACTTAGGATGAACATGTCTGGAGAATGGTGCTATCAAGTCCTCTGACTTGAGGACCAGTTACTGTTTATCTTGAGGACTTGTATGCAGCAGGCATGGCTGCCGGGCTACAGAAGAGAGCGAGAGGTTTTCCTGGGTTGGGAGAAGATTTTCTTTAGTTTTTAATTATATTTCCTCAATACCATCATGTGCTAAGCGCACAATGTAACAATTACTTAGAGGCTGTGTTCATACCAGGAACTGCTCGAAGGATGTCGGTTTCTGTGAATCCACCAAAAAGGCAATTTTCTCAAGGGGTTTACAAACTGTGGAGGGCAGGGCCTAAACCTTCTCAAATTAACGATTCTCTGCTACTAGCAGAGTAAGTCCTGGCCCTGAATTTTTGTGTGCTGTTTCACCGCCTAGAAAGCCATTCGCCAAGGACGTCTGACAAATCCTTGCCTCACTTTGCAATGCAACTAAAATCCTACCTCTTCCAGGTGGCCTTCATAGGAGACCCCTTGCCCCATGGCATTATTTTCCTTAAAGCCATTTACTCTTCTCCTGACCATTTGCTACAACTGCTATTTATTTAGAGAAACAATTATGAGAACCACTTGCGGTTAGATGTACCCAGCTGGTTCCACGCCTGGTGCTCTGTAAATGTTTCCTTGTTCAATCCTCACATCCTCTTTGTGAGATAGACCATATGGCTCTTCTTTTACAGATGAAGGACCCGAGGTTCAGAGAAGTCAAATAAACTGCCCAAGTCCTATAAGTAGTAAGTGAAATGCACTCAGCTACCAAGCAGCAGAGCCAGATGGGGAACCACTCACTGACCTCCAGAGCCCAGCCTGTGTCCGCCCATCTTGATTGCCCCCAGCCCCAGTCTGACTTTTGTACAAACCACCAGCTTGTAGATCTTTCTTCTCCAACACAACATTGGGCCCTAGGAGGCATGGTCCATATCTGACCTACCTCTACACCTCCTGACCCAGAAGGGAACTTTGAAGGGGATGCTTGGTGAGAATCTTCCAGGATTGAGGCAGCTCTGGGTGAAAGAGACCTATGCTCCTGAAGACAGCATAAACCAAATGGCATGGGGTACCTTCTGGGCAGGAACGGATTTGAGAGCCTCTTCTGGTAGTTCGAATAGTAGCAGAGGAGGTCTTATCTCTGGCCCCCAGAATTATCCAGGAGGTCCAAGTGGGGGCTTCTGCTCATCTAGTGTCTCCAGTCCCTGCAGTTCCCATTACCTGGCTGGTGGGCACATGAATGAGAAGAAACCTAAATGCTTTTCATGGAGGAGAGAATAATCAGCATTTCCTACTGGGAGAGGGTTTTACATTGGACTCTGCAGAAAAGCACATTCCCAGGGTCTTCACTCTGATTATCATCTTGTTCCTTCTTCCTCCTCAGCATGGATCATAATCGTAACAGCAGCCACTATCTCCAGACCCCACCCCCGAAAGTCGGTGTTTCACACAGTTTGAAAGTTCTACAATGAATCTGTAATCGATTGTGGCATTAACCTCCCCAGACCCAGCCACCAGTCAGAGCAGCTGCAAATCTGCAAAATAAATTTTGGGAAAGCTGATCTCCCAGATGCAGGATCACAATTGCAAACAAACAAGCAAACAAACGCCCTTGGAGAGGCACTGGACCAGTGAACACCTGGTGCCTCTGGCTATGAAAGCACAAGAACAATAATCGTAAGTGCTCGGCCACTGGTAGCATTTTCAGTGTACAAATTCATCTTCACATCCGCAGGTCTAGCTGAGAGCTCATTTGATAAGCAAGGTTCAATAGAGAGAAAATGAAACAGTCCTCCCGTCTGTTTTCTGGAGAGTGGTGTGGGATGAATGAAGAGCATGGAGAGGGACTTGGATTTGAAGGCAAGCCTGTGAGTCCTCAAAGGAGACAATTAACTCCTCCCTGACTCATTTCTCCAACAATAGGTGGTGGACCCAGGAAGCCTCCTGGGAGCTGTCCTTGGTGCTGATGCTGGTCCCACTGTTAACTAAGTTTTGACAGTATACTAAGGGGGCTGGGTGGTCCTACAGCTGGGCCAGCAAGGATCCCCCTTTGCTGTATCACCTAGTAGTTTGGGAGTACTGGCTTTTAACCTTGCTAAGCCTTCACTTCCTTGTCTGTAGAGTGGGATAATATCCCTACCTCCTAGGATCATGCTGACCATTGCAAGAGACCATGCTGTAAAACAGGTAACCTGGCCCTTGGCCCTTAGAACACTGGGTATACTGCCCTCAGGTAACTGCCTGAGGGCTCATTATGTAGGGTGGACCCCCAGTCCTGCCAACTTCTCAAGGTCACCATGGACTCCCCAAGTGGAGACAGCTAGAACCCTGTCTCTCACCTGGGGCACTAGTTTTTGTGCTTTTTCTGGATGGAAGCTTTCTTTGGCTCTCTCTGAATATGCAAAGGAACAAACCCTCCCTGGAAGCGAATTATAAAGGAACAAAGGCAGAGCCATTGTCCCAAGATACCAGTACTTCAAGTGGGATTGGGCTGATAAAGAAAACAATCCTTACTCAGTGGAGGGAACTCCTTATCTGTTTAATTGATTTGCTTTTGTTTCTCTGAATAAAAGCCATTCCTCAGCAGAGGCAAACCCAGCAGCCCAGAGTTGACAGCAAAGGTTACTTAAAGAGGATCAGCTGAAACTGGCTGCCTGCAGATTCCTCCAGGCAAGGAGCTTAGCCCCAGCTGATAACCCCATAAAGCAGGGTAATAGCGCAGGTGATGCTACGCTTTATGGTCATCTCTTAACCTAACACTGACCTGATGGGCAGGGAAAATCTCTTGTTCCAGCTACACTGAGACCTGACATCTATACTTCCTGAAGCAGGAGCTCTGGGTATGTCAAAACCCTGTAAGACTTCACCGAGTCTATGGGCCGCAAACACTCGATGTCTTAGCCTGCCAGGCAGTCCTGGGAAGTCGGGATGTTTTCCATCCTGATACCCAACAGCTCCAGTGAGTGCTCTATTACACCACAGTATTTCTGTTTGCATCCTAATATACTAGTAAGAGCTCCAACCCCATTTTCCAGGGCTGACCCTAGGGTAAGGCAAGTGAGCACTTACCTATGTGTAAACACGTAAAGGATTCCAGAAACATCAGTATCCAAAATAAATAATAGTCCAGTGTCGTATTTAAAAAATAAAAATTAATGCCAAATAATCCAAGATGAACAAAATATAAAAATGTAAATAAATGGGGCTCTGATGGGCCTGGGATTAGGGGGAGTGAGGAAGGTGAGCAGTTCAGTGGAGGGTTAGGTCCCATCTTTATTTAAAATTGTGACATTTTGTTCCTTGTGGGTCAACTGCACTAATTTTAAAGTTCTAAAAATATTGCATTAAAGTCTTATTTATCTTGGTTACTGAGGTCTTGGGCTCCCCTTACATCTTACGTCCAGGTCCTCATCCCAGTCCTGGCCCTGCCGCTGGCTGGGACCCCACGGGCTGAAAGAGCAGTAGAGCTAAGGTTGGCAGAGGGCCTGCTATGTGCCAGGCCTGGTGAGGGCATCTCCTGAGCAGGTTTTAAGGCCACAGGCCTGGAAGGAAGGTCACTGCTTTGACATCCCCTAGTTTGTCGGCAAGAAAAGGAAGGGCAGAAGTAAGACGCTAGACCTTGGGAATGCCAACCCCGGAGGTGTGGCTCCTGAGCTCTCTCTCCTACTGACAATTTTCTGACGCATCTTGTGTCCCCAGGCAAGCCACACTGCTGTGTCCCAGCCAGGCCACAGGGAGAGACACAGTGACACACCTGCCCCTGAATGTGGGGGGAGGGCAGCCTGCATAGCTTGCAGAGGCACAGAGGCCCCAAGGCTATCAGGGACAGCCCCCCCCCCGGGGGGCGCTGGGGGGAGGGGAAGGAGGGTGAGGGCTGGGGAGGGTCAGCTCTCCTCCCCTCCTGCCCCCATGTCAGCACTCACACAGTCTCTTCTGCTTAGAGCTACCTACTGTCACCACCAGGAACCCAACCACCACAGCCCAGACACCTGTTTCGGCAGCCAGAGCCTCCCCTCCCGTTCTAAGGCTGAGATCACAGCTCCTTCTTCCCAGACCTGTCTCCCTGGCCTTATGAAAGCACAGAGCTGTCCTGCCCATGGTAGGTGGGTGCCTCGTCACTCCTAGGAGCAGCAGTAATGCTCACCCATGCCGGCTTAGCACTTTCCTAATAACATTGTTTATTGAACAACTAGCTCCTTTTATGTATTATATTGTTCAACTCTAACAAATCTCTGAATCTTGCTTTTATTCTTACCATTCGTGGGTGGTGAGATTGAGGCCCAGAGAGGTCAAAGATTTTGCCTAAGGTCACACAGCTCTGACTCCACTCAGGGCTGGGAATCAAATCCAGAGCCGTCTGACCCCAAAACTCACATCTTAACCAGTGACTGCTACCTATTCCAATCCCCTAGCTCATTTCATTATTCAACCACTGAGGCATTTGTAGATGAGTTCCCAAGGTCACTGAGATAGTCGAGGTCATGGTCAGCCCTTGAATGTTGGTATCATGATTTTTAAAGCATCCTTCCTCCACACCAGACATCACTCTTCCTCAGCTGTAGATTAACCAGTGAGATGAGCAGAGTGGATGCACACGATGTTAATGAGGGCTCACTGACCTGTGGTCCGGCTATTCCTGGAGGCCCTGGGAGGCCCCTGGGCCCAGCATCTCCCTGTAGCAGGAACAGAAGAAAAACAATCAAGAATGAGTGTCTGGAGCTCATACCGAGAGTCATCAGCATGTCATTGCCCTTGCACACCTATTCACTGATTTCCCACTGAAATGTCCCTGTCTCCTCCCCACCAGCATGTCTGAGCAAAGGGTGTGGGCCGGTGGTGCTGCTCAGTGTGACTGTGCATTCACAGGCACAGCTCATGACTAATGTGGTAGCCAGTCCCCCAGATGACCCCTAGACCTCTGCCTCCTCCCATTTGTACCGAGAGGCAGCACTGGGATCTCTAAGATGATGTATCTCATCGCAGTGATGAAGACAAACTGTCCCCTTTTCTCCTTACCTTTTTCCCTTCTGTGCCTTCTCTCCCTGGCTTTCCTGGGAGACCTTTGTCCCCTTTAAAACCTGGCAGACCAGGGAGGCCCTGGGGGCCAGGAGGGCAGTCATTGCATATGTCCTGAGAAAGAGAGAGAATAAATAATAGTCCCTTGTAAAGCGAAAGGTGGCCCATGAAAGTGATAGAAAAGCAAACAAGTGCATCAGGTCATTATCCAGAGTGTTCGTGTCAAACTGCATTTTTCTCTCTCTTCATCTGAAATCAGATTTTAGTGCTGATACGTCTGGATCATTACCTCATTTCTCCCTACTTCTAGCCAGCCAGACTGCGTGAAGTATTGCCCCCAACAGTGATGTCAAAAGTGCACCACTATCTGTGAGCATTTAAAAGCATTAACAGTACAGACTTAAGGCAAACATTCAGGGTTGTTACAAATAACACGTCCACGTCCTGTTCCTAAAGCTGGAGACGGAACGAAGGTGGAAGCTGAGCTCTTTGTCTCCTGGGTTTGCCTAAGTGGGTTGTGAACAAAGAAGTAACAGGCACACAGCCTCGGGATTTTCTGGCCATGACACACACACCCGGTCTGACCACACACGCCTGGCATTATTCTTTGTCCCAAGTAGGTGTTTAATTAATGTTGCCGGTCGGTGAGTTGCCCAGTGAGGCAGGGGAGTGCAGTTCCTGGTGTGATTTTAAAGTCTTCTCAGCCCAGGGAACACGTTTCCTAATTTCCTAATTCCTAACCCTGTGTCATCCTAAGACCTTACAGTCTGGAGTGCAGTGCGGACCCAACAAAACTCACTGGCTTGAGCACACCGCGGCCTGTGTCTTATCCCAGAGTCCTGCGGTACTGCTTCTCGGCAATGCTCCCTCCCCTCTCCTTGGGATAAAGGTTAGAAGCGTTAACACAGAGAAGGCACTTAGAATATTATCAGATCATCCCCAGTGCACTTAGCTAGGATCCTTAACTCCCACCTGCACTCATTGACTCCCTCAATGAAAAACTACTTGTGAAGCATCCACTGTTAGGCTCTGTGCCTTTATTTTTTTTTAAGATTTTACTTATTTTTATTTATTTGACACAGAGACAGAGATAGTGAGAGAGAGCACAAGCAGGGGGAGCGGCAGGCAGAGGGAGAGAGAGAAGCAGGCTCTCTGCTGAGCAGGGAGCCTGATGTGGGGCTCCGTCCCAGGACCCTGGGATCATGACCTGAGCCGAAGGCAGATGCTTAATGACTGAGCCATCCAGGCGCCCCAGGCTCTGTGCCTTTCTGCTCTGAGACCACAATGAGCACGTATCTTGAAGAGTTCCGTGCTTAAATGGTGTTAATTGGCACAGAACAAATGCACTGACCATGGCCTGGGAATGCTCGGCTGGGGGCATCTGCACAGGCCCTCAGCAGCTACACTCCATCCTAGGGGAGGTGATGTTGCAGGTGACAGCAATCACCTAGGTCTCTAACTCCGGACAGAAGGGTTTTTCCATCACAAAAGTGACTCTGAATGACTCACCTTCCTTTCACCTGCCTCACTCCTATTCAACCTCTGAAGAGTCTTCAGAAGTCTCTGAGACCAAGAAGCCATCCTATTGCTTCAGATTGGGGACGGCTTCAGACCCTGCTCCCACAACCCCAGAACACCTGCCCTTGCATCACTGCTGAAGTGGTCCATGTATACTCCATTCCCTCCCCACCAAGCACAAGAAGGTGTGAGCTCTCAGAAAACAGAGTAGAGTTGCTTTACCTTTCCACGTCCAATTCAGAGCAAAGGGCCTTCCACAGAGCAGGAGTTCAATACATGAATGAACTAACTGACCCAATCCACCAACCAAATGCCCTACTGACCACGTGACCTTTCGGTGTCCTGCACCATCTCCTTTTAGTGGGTGGTTTGAGAAGCTGGGTGAGTATTTTTAGAGGCTGGGGAGTGCCAAATGTCGGGATATACAAAGTGAGGGTGAAAGAGATAAACCAAAGCATACTGGTTTGGGTTGCTGTTTTTTGTTTGGAAGAGCAGCGGAGCTGGGAGGAAATCCCCTATTCCTAGTCCTTCTCTTGTTCTTTAAAACAAGGTGCATCCATGAGAGAGTGCAGCAGTGGGTGTATGACATGTGGAATGGGGCTAGCCTGGGGGCAGCAGGAATTCCCGCCACTGAGATTCTGCTAGCATTGGAGAACACGGTGGTGATCCGGAAACCATTCTTTTTTTTTTTTTTTTTTCACGTCATAAGTATTTATTGAGCACCTGCGGCATATCTAGCACTGTTTGGAGAGCTATAAGAAGAGTGAATTGTACAGACATAATTCCCGCACTGACAGAGCCAACAGTCAAATGGCTCAAGACAAATAACACAGAAGTACATCTAGAAGGAAGTGGACATTAAATTGAACCTTATAAAATTGCTAGTATTCAATCGTTTCACTTCAGAAATGGCAGTGTTTCAACGTAATTGTTCTGAACTGGGTGAAGGGATATCAAGGAAGAGAGACATTATGTGGACTTGCCCTTAACAACTCCGAAATCTGCAGAACTGACATCCCAGTTTGAAGGCTGTCCAGCAGGAAAATTCCCTTTTACTCAGGGGAGGGTCAGCCTTTTGGTCTATTCAGGCCTTCAACTGATTAGACAAGGCCCACCCACACGATGGAGGGCAATCTGCCGGAAACCATTCTTAATGGTGGGATCCACACCATAAAGCAGTTATATCTGCATAATACAAAATCTCACCACCTATTTCTTCCCAATTTCTGGAGGGCTAACTCAGCCTGGGTCTGTCTTCATCACAGATTCTGTGTAGGAATGTTCCTTGAATGGGGCACCTGGGTGGCTCAGTCAGTGAAGCGTCTGCCTTCGGCTCAGGTCATGATCTCAGGGTCCTGGGATGGAGCCCTGGCTCCCTGCTCAGTGGGGAGTCTGCCTCTCCCCCTCCCTCTGCCCCTAACCCCAGCCCCCGCTCTTGTGCTCTCTCTCTCTCTCTCTCGCTGGCACTGGCTCTATCTTAAATAAGTAAATAAATAAAATAAATAAAAAGACTGTTCCTTGAAGATGAGCTGTAGCAGTGCCCAGACTTACAGTGTGGGTGCTGGATTACAGCTCTGACCCAGCCCCAGAGTCCAGGGAACACAGGGAGACCAGCCCCCAGTCTGCAGGCCCACCCACGCTCACTCTGGCCCCCGTGCTCCTGGGGCCCCCCATTCCTCTTGACCCTGGACTACCCTGAATGCCTTGAGACTAGACAGGGTTCTGCTTGTAACCAGATCACACGGAAGCCTCTGTCCCCTGGGATCACGGCTTCACCCCTCTGAGCCTCAGCCTTCTTCTTTTTTTTTTTTTAAAGATTTTTTATTTATTTATTTGAGAGAGAGAGACAATGAGAGAGAGAGCACATGAGAGGGGGGAGGGTCAGAGGGAGAAGCAGACCCCCCGCTGAGCAGGGAGCCCGATGCGGGACTCGATCCAGGGACTCCAGGATCATGACCTGAGCCGAAGGCAGTCGCTTAACCAACTGAGCCACCCAGGCGCCCTGAGCCTCAGCCTTCTAATCTGTGAATGGAGAACCTCAAAGTCCGGTGAGGAAGAAATGAGCTAATGGATGAAAAATGCCTGATGCCATGCCTGGCACATGGGGACTGCATGGCGAATTTAGCTGTTAATCTGCCATTGTGATTTCCATACGATTTCCCTCCCCGAATTTTCTGCTTTGCCTCATCTGCCCATCGGATGCCCTTGACCATCAATACCGGTTGCCAACTCCTCTACTTAACGGAGCTGCTCAGGTAAGTCACTCAGGTAAGTCACTTAGAAATAAGTCTATTTCCTTATCATAAGGTCCTTCTCCTTCCTTAGGGGATTGTTGTAAAATCTAAATGAAGTAACGCATGCAGAGCACCTGGTGTGTTGCAGGGTTCCTTGGAATCTATAAATGTTGCTTCCCTCTGGTCTCTGTCCCCTTTCTTTTGTCTGAGATGTTCTCATCAAACCCAGCTCACTGGGCTGGTAGTCAGCATGGTGCAGCATACCAAGTAAGCACACCACCCAATGCCTACCAAAGGGAGGGGATGCCACAGTCCTTGCTACTCGAAGAAAGCAGCTGTTGTTTCCCAGCAGCAGAGATAACCCCCAGGTCATCTTATCCAACCTCTCGCTGGATACCTGAATCCTCACTGCAGTATTCCTCCAAAGGGCCGTGCAGCCTACCTCTCAAACCTCTAGGCGGCAGGCAGGGAACTCACCACCCACCTGTACTTCATCAGGGAGCTGGCAGCCGGTTCTGGCCCATGCAAGCTGAAGGCAGGTGACATAGGGGGTCAAGCACAGGGGTCTGCAGTTGGACACACTGGGTTTGGGTCTTGGCTAACCAGCTATCCAGCTCTGTTACCTTGAACATGTGCCTTGCCCAGCTGCGTTCAACCTCCTCCCTGTAAAATGCAGACCTAACTGCCCACATACTGGGCTGTCTGGGAAGATCAGATGAAATAATATTTATCCAAGGGAGCCATCTGATGGAGACATCCTGAGGACGACCTTGCTGGGCACAGATCCAACTGTGGAAGTTCATTTACCAGGGACTCAGGAGATGAACTTTCTACCCAGGCAGTGTTCCAACTATCAGAATGAAGTATGTGATGCTATAAAATTCCTTGGGGCAGAGATAAATATTCTGTAATAAAAGATGCCTTCTCAGCAAGGGAGGGACCTGCCACCAGCCACCTGGGCCAGACCAGCAGGCTTTACCCTACATCAGAATGGCAGCAGGTGATAGAAAGCTTGGAGCAGTAACAGGCTCTGCTGACCTGGGAAACCCACTTGGACCCAAGCAAAGCACAGCTCCATGGGACCAGCAAGGCTTGGGCGTCACCCTGGATGTAGGTGCCCCATCCCCTCTGGGGTTCCCAGTTGCTCTGATGAACACAGTTGCATCCCACAGCAGGTAAGGAACAGTGATGGGACTAATTGTCTGCCTCAGTGCGGTAGCCGTGAAGCATGAGGCTCCACACTCCTGTTATCATTGGCAGAAAGACTGGGACATCTTGAGGTTAAATTCTTTGTGGGGGAAGGACAGCTTCCCAGGTCTTTCTAGAGCAACGGAATTATGAGAAATGATTGAGGCTAATAAAAGCCTCCAATAAACAAGGAATTTAATCAATAGGTAATGATTTCTTGTCATGTCCTTGACTATGAAAAAAAGCTTTCTCTTGTCAATTAAAATCAGGAAAGATTTTCTACTACTAGTTTTTTTAAAAAATAAAATAAAATGTATAGCTTTCCATCAAGGCATCTCATTGTGTACAGAGATGAAAAGTCTCGGGGTTCTCTGAAAAGGTTTTCTTTTCTCTTTTGTTTTGCTCCCTCACTCTCAGGCATGAACTCTGTGGCTTTGACATCACCCAAGTGCTTGTTCAGAATGCAGGAAGCGAGGAAGGAGCTGATCACACAAATGTCAAGCTTCACCCTAAATTAAGACAAAGGCTTGACACACAGCCAGCAAAAGGGTCCTCCCTACTCACTGCAGCGAGACTGTTCTTTCTGAAACATAGACCTTACCCGTCTGTCTTGCTCACTGCCTGTCCCAGCCCTCTGCCATGTCAGAGCTGAGGCCCATGGGCAGGGACCTGGGCAACCTCACAGTTTGCCCAATCTTGGCAGAGGGATGCCCAGCTTCTCAGGGCCTTTAGCAGCCATGGACAAAGTGAACAGGTTCTGAAAACCAGCAGAAGTCTGCACCCAGATCTGGTCTCCTTCCTGGCCAAAAGGCCCGGCAGTGGCCTTCACCTCCCTGCCTTGTGCTCTGGCCCTTGCACCAGCAGGATGCATACCCAAGCAGTTTGACTCTGCCTATGGCCCCCTTTTAAGAACACAAGACAGCTTTGTTGTGGGGTTAAAGTCAGTCTCTGAAATCAGTGAGCACCAGACTGCATTCCCAGAAAGCCACGGACCCTCAGCACCTCACGTTCCTTACACGCAAAGCAACAACAGAAATAGTACCAACTTCAGAGAGTAATCGTGGAAATCAGGTAAGAGATGCACACCAAGCATTTATCACAGCCCTGCAGAGAACTTTCTAGAAGGATGGAAATGCCCTGTATGTGCACTGTCCACTAAGATAGGCTTTGGCCACATCTGCCCATTACGTACGTAGACTGTGGCCAGCATGACCAAGGACCTGAATTTTTAATTGTATTTAGTTGTATTTAATTTTAATCAACTTAAATTTAAACTGACACACGTGGCCAGTGGCTGTCAGACGAGATGGAGGCTTGAGCACATCTCCAGGCACACAGGGAGTTATCAACAAATACTGCTGCTATCATCATGATACTAACACACAGTTGTTCAAGCACAACACCCCACAACTTACTGAAATGTCCAACCCCCTCCCCGCCGCCACCATTTCCCAATGCATGCACATCGACTTCATGCTTTTACCTTAAAGAGATTTATGTCCCCTGGAGACAGTAGTGAAGCGGGGCCCTGCCGAAGTAAAAGCAAGTAAATACAGACATACACACATGCATGCAGTAGACCCTGTCCTTGCTCAGACGGCACAAGGCCTTCAGAGCATATCCCAGATTCAAACAGCGCTGTCTACATCCCAAGCCAGGGAGGCACGGGAAGAAGTCACTTCGGAGGCAGCAACCATACATGCTGCCTGTCCTACCCATGTCTGACGGACATCAGCCTTCCTGGTCCCCAGTCTCCTCCTGCTGGTCTCTCCTCCCCATCCCCCATCACAACCTGACAGGTCTTGTCGGTACTGTGGAAGGCCAAGGGACAGACTGTCCTGGATTCCCCAGATGGGTACCACCTGCAGCCATCAGCCATTCACGACCTAGTATGAATTGGAAGCCACTTGCTCAGCTCTCCCAGATGAAACTGCATTCTAAACCTCACCCATTATACAGGTTGAAGGTATCTAACTCTGGGAAAGGGATTTCAGAAGTCAGGAGTAATTACAAAGCCTCTGAAGGTATGTAGAAGTCTGCAGGTCACCAGAGTCACATTCAAACCCACTGAGTTGCAGTGTGCTGTGTTAGGATTATGACCAGCCCGGAGCCCAAGGTTGTATGCAGCCTGGGTTCACACTGGGGTATAAGAACACAGAGCTGGAAGGAAAGCCATAATTAACAGGCAGACGCTGAAGGGAAGAGGGAATTCTTAGGTAGAACTGGAATAGATTGACAGGGTATTTTGCAAACTTCTAAATTTCGCACAGGGAAAGAGTGCCAGAGAATCCATTCTCCAGAGGAAGGTGTTAGATCTTCCTCTAGAATATGGGAAGCCTGTGGCCACAAGTGAATGTGCAGGGGCTGCTTTCTTCTGATTAAGTTTGCATTTCAGCTTATTAATTACGGATTGACTCTAGCATCTTGGGGATGCTGAAACCAACACAATTTTCCTGGCTACCAAACCCCTTTTCCTGACCCCCCTGGGGGCTTCTGCTGCACCGTACGGCCACCCAAAGCCATGTGACTGTGGCATCATGTCAGCTTGCTCAGGTAGGTGTGTGAAGTTTCCTGTGGCTTCTGTGCACGGGGCCTCTCTCGACTCTCTGGGCTAGGACACAGAGATTGGGGCCGAGATTGGGGCTGACAGGCTCGGATCTGGAGGTGCCCAGGCAGTGCCGGCCCCGCAGGCAGAGCTCACCCTGCATGCACCTGCTGCAGCCGAAGCCCAGAACCCCCTGGTTCTGGGCGAGACCCTCTGGAGGAAGGCCAACCCCTGCAATATTGTTTATTGAAACTTTAATTTAAAAGCAGAAAGAGGTTTTATCCTGGAGCCTTAGGTTTTTCCCTGGGAAGTTAATAACCGTGGAGGATCCATATTGCTCAAATCGGGCCATGTTTGTGGGGCTGGTGCTGTATTAGCCGGGGTGTTTCCGTGCTGTTGTGTGAGCCCCCTGTGTAAGCAGAGAGGCCCCACTAGACCACATGGCCAGGAGCACTCACAGAGGCAGAGAGAATGGGGAGGGAACGTTCAGCCCAGGTACAGTGTGGCCTTGGGGAAGAGTTTCATGAATGTCTTACGGGGGGGGCGGGGAGGAGACACAGGCTGTTTAGCCACCTGCCATGCTGGGCTCCGAGGAGCAGCTCACACAGGACAGATCAGTTCAGGCACGATGGACAGGTAGAAAAACAAAGGGTGGGAAGCGTGGAGGCTGTAAGAGCCAGTCTGCACCCTCCCAGGCCCCTCCCGCCCTCCCGGGGTACCGCGCCACCAGCTGCCGGGGACCCTCGCTGGAAAGGCAGGGACTGACTGATAGGGAGGTCACAGACTCTTAACTCCAGGTGGGACAGTGAGGTGATGCTGTTCACAGACCTAGCAGCCCCTCTGGGGTCAGACCGAGCCTGCCATGCCCTGCTTCCCTTGATCCTTGTGGGCTTCACCCCCAGCCCATCCATCGCACAAGAGTCCCCGCCAGAGGCTGTGCGTCTCGGGGCCCAACTCTCGACAGGGACTCCCAGCACAGGAATTCTGCGGGTGCAGCCCCGGAGAAATCGTCCAGGTCCCACTCTCCACCCAGAGGAGCAGGGACTGTGCGGGGCAGGCTGAAGTCAGCTGGCAGGCAGCGAGGGGTTCAGTGGGCGTCTGAACCCACTCACTCCAGAGAAAGTCTGGCCCTGCTAGCTCCTGACGGGTCACCTCTAAGCCCTCAGACACCCCGCCTGATGAAGCCTACGTGAGCATCCCTCGTTGGCCGCACGTCCTGCTTTTCCCGAGCACCTACACCCCTCTCAGGCATTCGATCCTGGAAATGGCTGGGGAGGGAAGTGCTGTCTGCACACACTCACCGGGGGTGGGGGGGGGGGGGGCACTGGAAGCTCTGGACCTGGTCTCCCAGGGGCCCTGCTTGTGCATCTTCCAGGGCCAACTGCTACCTGTGTCTTCCCTCCAGAACCAAATGTCATCATGAGCAGAAGAGTGTTCCCTGAGTTCCGAGGATCCTCCCAGTGAGTCCTCCTGATGAATCACTGAGCCTGAGGGTGTCTTGGGGGCCCCTGGAAAATGACTTATCTGACCAGCAAGAGCAGAGAGACCCTGATGGCTACTGGGCTGTACTTGGGACCGTTTGTGGGCAGTACGTTCAGGGAATTTAAAAGTGATCAGAAACAGACCTATTCTCCCTCCTGCTCCCGCTGCCCCTCCTCCTCCCTCTTTCTCCCCCTCTCCTTCCAGATTCTGTGGGTGGCCTGCTATGGGACAGTCACGGTTGTCCACATTGTCAGTGGACTGTGCTGTCTTCTCTTTGCAGAGAGCTGTCAAGGTCTAGATTTGGCAGAGGTCATCTCCCGTTTAGCCTCGGGTCTGAACCTTGCTCTCCCCCCGCTGCACCAGGGCCTTGCACGGGGCTAACGACGGGGCTTCCGCGGGGCTCGCTGTCTGCTGCAAAGCTGGCTTCCGGGCAGGAGGAGGGTAAGTGAGCGGTCCCTGACCTCTCACGTGACCATCCTCTGGTCCCACAGGTAGGTCCCCTGCCGAACAGACCGGGGTCCCCACCCAGGTCTCTGCTGGGCCCAGCAACCCGGATGAGGGTGCGACAGTTGTTGGTGCCCACGGGGGCCTCTGCCTTGGGTGCTTGTCTGGGTCAGGCAGCGGGCCGGGCCTGCAAAGGAGACTCTGACTCTCAGGTCCAGCTGGAGGTGAAGCTTCTGCCAGGTGAGCATCCCGGTTTCAGAGCCAGACTTACGGTCGGTCCCACCAAGGCCTCAGAATCCCCAGTCCTGACACTACTGTCTCTTCCCTCCGTCCTTCAGTGGGGACCAGCTTCTCCCGTGTCTGCACTGCCGCTCCCCACCAGACTGCTCATCCTCACCGTTCCTTCCCTAGAGGGTCCCCCCCCCCCAGGCTGTGGCCTGGTCACTTAGTCAAGCCTTGGGGCTTCTCTGGTAACAGCAACTTAATCGGCAGGGGGGGGGGGGCGCTAAACACGCACCTGAGGGAGCCCGTAGGAGCCTCGGACTAGACCACCAAAGGAGCGAGCACTCAAGACCAGCCTTTCCCCTGCAACAACCCCCCTCCGGCTTCCACTGTTCCCACCAGGAGAGGAAAAAGTTTTTGCCACCGTATGAAGGGGACAACTGGGCAGTGCTGGCATCCCTGGACATCCCTGGACAGGGGCAGGAAACGGGCCAGTTAGGACTTTGCGATGTACACTGGGGTCCAATTGCTCACCCCCAGACCCATTCTCTACCCTTCCCTGTCCTGTTCCATGCCGGGGAGACCACACCCAGGAGCCTGCCATGGGGCTCACTGCCTGCAGGCCCTGGCTGAGGTGGACGAGGAGAGGCCCCATCAGGAAACTGGAGTTGGGGAGACCCTGCTCCACCCCTCGGGCCCAGCTCTCGGGCAGCGGCCTCGCACCAACAACTACAGCTCCTACCGGCAGCCCCTCCCCACCCTCGTGCTCTCACTTGGCACTGGAAAGAGGTTATGGTCCTGTCGGCCTCCTGCTGTGGCTTATCTTTGGGCCCCCCAGCATCTCAGATCAGCCCCTGCCCACGGCTCTGTAAGAAGTCCCTCTTTCAGCCTCTTGGACCATCTGAGTTGTGTTTTATTCTCATTGGAGCCCTGACTGAGAGTTAATATTCATCCAGAACAGTGAGATGACATACTGGCTTGCCAGGAGGCCCTCTTTCTCCTGGATTTCCTGGTACGCCCTAAGAGAAGAGAAACAGGACACATTAATGGTGCTAAGCACATCACCCGGAGCCGCTCGGCCCATGCCCCCCAACCTCTGTCCACCAAGTGTAACTGGGTGGAAAAAAAATCACCCAACGGTGAAGACTGGTACCAATAAAAACACGTGGTTTCCAGTCTCAGCTGAACACTCAAGTCTTCCCAGGAAGAATTCCACTGCGGCAAACATTTAGAATAAGCCACCCCTCCTGAAACTCTGACCCAAAATGCAAAACTGAGAATGACGCATGCACACAGAGCATGTACTGTATATATATACGTACACACCCATCTTAAATTTCCACCATCCTTCTCCAAACACAGGTGGGAGGACCAGCTTTGAAAGGAGGGCTGGTTATAAGAATGTCACATTGAAAGTGGGGCGGGGAAATGAGAATAGTTGGACAGGTTCTAGAGGGTAACTTTCTCCTCTACAGGGGAATCAAGGAAGGGAAGGGGAGGGTGATTTATTGTCCCTGCTTATAGTGAGCTGAATCTACGGATGGAGCCATGCATGTCTGAGAGTAAGTACTACTGCTTCATGGCGCCAGACAGCTGAGCCTCATGGGAACTCATCGCCGCCATCCATCCACTGGGTCAGAGTATGCAGTGAGCAACATCCATGCACGTGGCATGCTGCCAGACATCAGGGACCTCGAGATGCATAAAAGACATGGTCCCTATCTTCTTGGAGCTCAGCTCTATCTAGGCAGAAGCCAGGCATGGAGATAAGAGATGATTATCATTATCACCATGTGGGAAGGGATGCAATTCTCAATGAGCATCAGGTTAAGTCTGTGGGATTCTCGTGAAGGGAGAAAGCCATTGCAGGGATGGGTCAAGAACAAGTCTGTGAAGAGCAAGTCCAGGGCACGGGATCTGAGCTGAAAGGACCCGCTAGGGATGTAAGGAAATTGACCAAAAAAGTGGGAGTCATTGTCTGGGACACCTGGGAGCTAACAAGATTCTGAAAACGCAATACAAAATCATAGCTCACAAGCAAGAGAAGAGCAAAAATCAAAATAAGATCCTGGGGAGGGGGAGAGGGATGAATGGAGGAGAACTGCTCCTCTGGGGGTTTCTGGGTCAAGGGAGGCTGGGAGATGGTGGAGGTGGGCTTCCAGGGGAGTCTAGAAGAACCTCAGCTGAGCAGATACCATTGCTCTGTACTTACATCCTGGCCGGCGGGTCCCTGGGGGCCAGGGAATCCAGGTAAGCCTCGGGATCCCTGAGAAAAAGAAGGCAAGACACTTGCCAACAGTTTAAGCTAAACTAGACACCCCCCCCCCCCTTGGCAACAGTCGGTTCTCGTTGTACAAATGGCCCGTTACTATGAGGAATCTGATATAATAATGTGTGTGCCAAGATTCTCTGCTCAGCGCTTACTCATTTCCCCATGCTCATGGAGGTGGGCATGTTACACACACACAAAGAACGTTCTGGAACACCTTCACTCTGAGCCCTTCGGCCCAGGCCCCGGGTGTGGGCTCCTTCCTTGAGTGGAAGGGTCAGCTCCTATGGTGAGCACGTCGTGGTTCACCCCTCCACATCTGGTGGGTGGCTGGCTGGCTTAGCACAGTACCCGGTACTTAGAGAACATTTACTACTTTTTATTAGAAAATCACTCCCATTCTGTTGAAAGTTTCTGGACAGTATCAGGAATTCTCACACATAGCTTTCACTGTGGCTCCCCCTTCCTGTAGGAATCTTCCTGAAGTAGATGTGCAGGGGGAATCAGCACTTTGTGATGGCAGGGGCTGGAACGGGGCCAACCCAGCCTCTCTGAGACCTCCCAGATGTCCCCTCCACAACCACCCCTCCAGAGGAGCCCCATCCGCATATCCTCCACCTTAGTGCTACGCTACAGTAACTCACTCTCCGTGAACTGTTCTGGGCCTCTGGTTTCTCATCTATAAAAAATGGGTATGCAAACCCATTTTCTTGGTTCAGAAATTACTTGAGTGCACAGAATTTTACATATAAAATATGTCATCATAGGTGTTACTCTTGCACGGGGGTGAGTTTATAGAAATTCACATTTTCCTGGTGAACACATACACTATGCTTATCATCAACGGTGGCTACTCCTAAGAACAAATGTTTGCTGAGCTCTCTGTTGCTTCCCAGCATTTAGCCCATCAGACGTCCACAACGGCCCAGGGGTCTTGCCAGGCCCACTGTACAGATTAAAGAGAGATCCCTCCCTTGATCAGGACAATGAGGCTTGGGGTAGTGAAGCCAGGATTCAAAATTAGTTCTGCTGGTAATTAGATTAAAGTCATCAAACCACGCTGTCCTTCTGTGACACAGAGATGCCAAAGAGCAAAGCCCGTCTCAGTCTGCCCAACTATAGAATGGGCATACTGGATTAGATGACCGCCCCTGCCCTTCCTACTCTATCATTCCAGGGGCCGAAGGTTATATCCTAGAGAGTCTGCACTGTTTAATGTTAGGGATTTGCAGAAACCACTTGAGTTTGGCCCCTCCACTTTAAAACTGCTTTTATTAGAACAGAATTTCTCCCTTAAGCCCAACCCTTCATTTATTCATACTGTACCGGGGGCCCTTTGTCTCCTGGTGGTCCAGAAGGGCCCTGAGAAACAAACAAACAAGACATTAAATAAGTCAAGTCAGAATGAAAATTTTCTTTAAACATGCTGTCGTGTTTATTTCTAAGGCAGGTCTTTAACTGTCTTTGAAGGAGTAGCTAACTCCCCCAACCTTCCAGCCACAGTCACCCCTACTCACCCCACCCAGGAACTCCGCACCTGGAGGTCTTCCTGGAGCTTTCTCCATCTGCCCCTGAACAGGTACCACCCTATCCTGGCACCCACTTGGTTCCTGACGCCTGAGCTCCTCTCTAGTTTGTAGCTCTGGTGCAGGGTGGGACCGAGCAGCCCAGCATCCTTAGGTGGTGCCTCCCTCCTGCTTGGGACAGGCTGGGGGCCCACTCAGGGCCAGACTCCCCGGCATGGCCTGCTTTGCTGATAATGCAATGGTGCCCCCCAACTCCTAAAAGGGGGGGGTCTTTCTCTCTCTCTCTCTCTCTCTCTCTCTCTCACACACACACACACACATACACACACACACACACGGGTCTGTCCTCTAAGCCCTCAGCTTAGAATGTGGCTTCTAGATATTGCATCTAAGATGTGGCCGTGGACTAAGGCATTAGTGTATATAGTTTCAGGCCCTGCCATGAGCAGAATGCTCCCTTGCCCCGAGTCTTCCCTATGCTGCATTTCTGCATGGACGATTCTGCCGCACTTCTACCTGGACACATCCCCACAACTATCCTGTCAGTACACTTCTAAGAAATATCAAAGTGTTGGGCGCCTGGGTACCTCAGTCGGTGAAGCATCTGCTTTCAGCTCAGGTCATGATCTCTGGGTCCTGGGATCGAGCCCCGCACCATCGGGCTCCCTGCTCAGGGGGGTGCTTCTTCCTCTCCCTCTGCCCCTCTCCACCCCCTCCTTGCTTGTGCTCTCTGCTCTCTCTAATGTTCTCTCTCTCAAATAAATAAAAAATCTTTAAAAAGAAAAAGAAATATCAAAGTGTTGAGGAGGAGGGATTGTATAATGGCATTCCTAAATCTGAAGCCTAAACAAGTTTTCAACAACCACAACCCTCTTTTCCAAGATTATGCTCTCTGATATATTTGCTCAAGAGCCACTTTACTCCAACGCACAGATATTGGCCTTTGACACCATTTTCCACTAGAAGGAAATACAGCTCCTTGGAGAAATGACTTCCAGATCTGGACAAGAAAGGTACACAAATCTAGGGCACCCTGTCATTCCAAAGAGCAAGGACACTATCAAAGACGGCTAGGCTTGTGTCAAAGGTACTCAGGGTCAACTGGGATAAGCTCCTACCAGCTTCAAGGAAGACAATCTGCACATCAAAGGGAAGAATAACTGCACTGTACGGGAAACACGTCAAATGTGTTTGAATGCAGGAGTTCAAAATTATTGATGAAAAACAAAAACCGAATTAATCATCTTTGTGAGATGCAAAGGAATCGAGTCATTATTTGAAAATAATTGAAGGGAAAGACTAGATGTGCAGGGGGGAATCAGCACTTTCATTCATATCCTGCCTTCCATATGAATTGTACCACTGGGTATGTCGATTGTAATTGAGGGACCTTTCCTCCATCTACAAGTATTCTAGCAGATACATAAAAAAGAACTGGTAGAACAAGAAAGGCATCAATTTGCAACCCTTGATGTGCTAATTGATCTAAGCATTGGACATCAAAGAGTGTGAACATCACAAGAGAGACCACCAGACACCATATGCCTCCTAAAGGAAGAACACAGTCCCTGTGAAGTCTTGCCAAAAACATCAAGCCAGAATCTGATCAAGGCTCTAGGCCCAATTACGGATGTATAGGAAACTCAGGGACAGAGCAATGTGTTAAACTATTAAATTAGCAAATTCCAGACTTGGGAAGCTCTAGGAGACCAAAATTAAATCTTGCTCCATCAATAAATAAATTGCAAAAGGAAAGAAAAAATAATGCAAGAAAAATCCAGATTACAGGGGCACCGGGGTGGCTCAGTCTTTTAAGTGTCTGACTCTTGATTTTAGTTCAGGGCTTGGTCTGAGGGCTGTGAGATCAAGCCCCATGTTGGGTCTGCACTGGGCGTTGAGCCGGGATAAGATTCTCCCTCTCAATTCCTCTGCCCCTCCCCCCCACTAAAAACAAATCAGCCAATTACTATCTCTATTTGGTTCTTGATTCAAACGAGAACTGCGTAGGCATGGCATTTATGGAATAAATAGAAACCTGACCACTGACTGGATATTTGATGATGTTATGGAATTACTTAGGGGGGTGTAATAATGAAACTGTGGTCACATTTAAAAAGGCCTTATCTTTTAGAACTATACAGAAATTATTTACAGATAAAATGGTATCTGTCTGGGATTTGCTTCAAAATAGTGAAGGGCAGTAGAGGATGAACAGGGAGCAGCGGCCTCGGACAGGGATCCTGGTCACTGGCGCTATGTGTGCCTGCATGGGGTTCACCTGGCTCTTCTTCCAAAATATTCTTTTGGTCTATTGAAATTTTCCTTGATAAATGTGAGTACATATATAATGTGTGTGTGCACGCTCGTGTGTACATGCTATATACAAACATGCACCACAACACTTCTGTCACTTGCTGAAAAGTGCAAATAGTGGAAACTCACAAAACAGAAAGCCCCAAGGGGTTCTGGATATGCTAGACACTCCCCTCTCTCTCCGCCACGCTGCTATGCTGACATTCCTCTTTCCTTCCTTTCAAGGTTGGTCATCTTTCACTCCTCCCCCGACTGACATACCTAACACCAAGGTGCATTTTCTGCTCCATAATCTTTTATCTGAGTGCTAATACGTACCAGGCTCTGTGCTGGGCTTGGGGGAAGATGCAGGTGGTCCTGGAGCCTGCCTACACTCGGTGCTCCAGTAAGGACAACCACCCCTTTGATAATGGGGACTCAATGGGTCTGGGTTGAGAGATGCCAGAGGTGCTGGCATTGCCTGAGTTTGGGGAGGCTTTACCCAGAGGGTGTCGGGTGAGAGTAACTGGAGGAAGAGGCTGGGAGGCTTCACAGTCAGAGAAGGGAAGAACAGGTTCCTTTCCCTGACACGGGAATGCCTGCTGTCTGCAGCCAGGGTTTCCAAGGGCAGCTGGCGTCTGTCTGGGTGAGAAGGGCTGGCAGGGCCCCTCAGGGGAAGCCTCCATGTTACTGATGAGCTCAGATCCAGGCTCTGGGTTGGTGTGGGGAAGCTACTGGAGAAGGCCAGGCAGGGAGACCAGGGTGGAAATCCAGGAGGGACGTAGGAGGGAGGCCGAGAGAGGCCAGAACCAGAGCCTGGCCCATTGGAAGTCCTCAGTAGGCACAGGACTTAATATTAGCAACAGAGATTAAAAGGAGAGCTTCCAATCAGAAGTAACACTGGAAACTTCTTTCAAAACATTTTTTCATCAACAGAAAAATCCCAAGACTTTAATCTAAACATCAGGAGTGGAGTACTCAGCTCCTGGTCATCCGCAGAGCCCTGGGGTCTGAGGGGTAACGTGCTATCCAAACCCTCCCCACCTCCTTCGTCTGCTGCCCGTGGGGCCTCACTCTGCGCAGAGAACAGGATGGGAGTGCGTGTCAGTGAGCCAAGCCCTGCACATTCCCGGAGCTTCAGCTTGGCACTAACTACTGAGAAGTGCCTGGTGTCCCCAAGCAGGGCCAGAGAAGTGGCCACAGGGCCACACATACTCCTTTCAAGGGAAACTGGCCAGCCTACTTCTTGGGAAGGCCTGAGCTGCGTGGCTCTCTGGTTCTTATAACCAAAGGAACTGAACCAAACAGCAGATAAGACATATGCACAAAACCCAATTGCTACTGTACAAGCTGAAACTAACGTGCCATTGTGTGTCAAGGATACTTCGATAAAGAAACTGAGAACATTGTTGCTAGACTCAGGAGCCAAGATGCAGGCAGCCAACACTATCTCCAGAAAAGACTCCTGAGCATGACCTCATCACTATCGTTGCCCTGCCCGGAGCGCGTCAGAATGCGGGGGCGCCCAACCTTAACTCTGCCACGTCCCAAGTGTCACTTCGGGCAATGGTGTGCCCTCTGTCTCATTTGTAACATGACAAGGGGAAGGGACCCACCTGGTGTGGCCGCCCTGCTCTCTGCTGCCCCCTGCAGGCCGACCGGCGTGCCGGCTGGGATTCTTTACCTTTCAGCAGCTTTCATCTCTAGTCTAATTATTTCCTTGAGGATGGGGAGTTCAAAACACACCTCTGTGAGGACCCTGACACATTATATTGCACATAATCAGCTCCACGCTCCCTTCTTCCATCAGGCTGTCAGGCTAACAGCGAGCCAGTCCTGTTCCCATGTGCGCCTCTGCCTAAGCCAAGGGAGGCATGAGGACGAGAGACTCCAGACAGGGGAAGGAAAGGCGAGGGAGGATTTTGATGGCATCGAAGGGTCCAAGGCAGGATATCAGGTGTTGTTACCAGTATTATCGTGTTGTAACCTCCCAACACCCCCGTTGCTGCTGCAGAAATGGCTGGTACTCGACCCATGAAGAAGCTCACAGAACCGGAAGACCCAAGTCCCGGGGAGCCCGGCTGCAAGTGGGAATCCCGCCCTGGCTGGCCTCGAACTCCTGGCTTCAGTGAGGTTCAGCGGCAATTTGATCTGCCCTCAGGCCTAGGCTGGATCATTTTTTAAGCGTTTAACACCTTGCTAAAGGAAGATCAGAGACAACCCGGAGGTTAAAGGGATTTTTTTGTTAATGTCTTGAAGCGAGAGGCCAACATTAGCAGCCACTGCTCCCCCATCCACGCCCCTGTCCAGTGAGGGTGCCCAGCTTGGCAGGAAAAGCCAGGGCTCCCTTCCAGGGGTCAGCACTGCTCCTGATGCCAAAGGCCTTGGAGCATCATGCCCTGAGAGGGAAGACGTGAAGAGGAACTTCTAAGCTTCCATCCTTAATGGAAATGAATAACCCTGCTCATCCTGCTGAAGCCACAGGCGAGAACTGGCTTGGGAGGATGTGGGAAGTGATGTGTGTCCTGGCCCTGGCCCTGGACTAGCTATGTGGCATTGGCCATGTCACTCTGCCTTGTGAAGCTCAGACTGTTTCCCGGGAAAACTGTTGTAGCAGACACCATCAGCATCCCTCTCCAAGTGCCCTGAACACACAGCAGCCGCAGCCTGGCAGCAGCCTGGGCTTTCTGGAGCCACAGGAGGACCCTTGGCCCAAGGGCGGGGCAGGCTGGGAGCTCCTGGGGATCAGCTCCCCCCCCCCCCAGGGAGCAGCCTTCACCCACCGGCCAATAGGCGTGGGCACATAAACACCCCCGCCTTGCCCCCCTGTCAGAGGACAGCTCCGCCATGCACCTCGCATCTCCTGGGCGGTCCATGGAGGGGAGCCCTAGTCGTCCACTGTGGAAGCCTGCTCATGAACACACCCTCCCTTGCTTCCCTTCCTTTCCCCACAACACAGCCCTGTAAGTGGTGATTTTGGGAGCATTTCCCAAATAAACTCCTGGTCCTTGGATCCTGTTCTCAGGAGAGGCTTCTGCAGAATCCAGCCTTCAGCTGGTGGTAAGGCGACTTCCATGGAACTCCAGGAAGTGGTGGGTGTGCATGCTTCTACACGCGGCCAGACACACACCACCCATGGCCCGGTTCCCCTGAAGGGGCAGCGGCATCCCCAGCAGACCCTCACCCATGGCTTCACCCCTACTTCCCCTCCTCTGACTCTCAGGGCACCCCTGCATCCTCTGTGCAGAATCCCAGGCCATCAGGAGCCTAGGCAAGGGGCCAAAGACAAGATTTGTGAAAATTTCGTAAGGTTCTGTCTGTCACAGAAGCTTGTAATAAATTGAAGTGGAGAAAAGACAATATACAGTTGATTCACAGCCCCTTGGTTGCAGCCAGCCAATTACTTTTCAGGTGCAATCACTTAGGCACAAACATATTTCATGGCTCATTTTAGGCAGCTCTGAAGGGGGAGGTGGGGCGGACAGCGTCCACCTCTGCCCACTGACTTTCTGACTCAGGGCTTGACATGGTGAGTCCTTAGGTAACAGACCAGGACCTACAGAGACCTGCTGAGTGACAGAGGGGCCTGCATGCAGCTTATGCTTCCCTTGCAGAAAGTCTTCTAGTCTAGAGGGTCATTCCTGCAGGATGCAGGATCTTCACTCGAGCAGATCAGGCCCCACGAGGAGGAGGATTTCAGCAATAACAGTCTGAACTACTATGTTTCTTCACTGCAATCTTTGGCCAGAGTGTTCCTTCCAGCTACCAAAAGACTGGAAAAAAAATAAATAAATAACCAAAGACAAAGTTGATCTAATGACGTAGGGGGGTTTGTGCTACCTGAGAATTCTTTTAAGAAAAACAAATTAACAGTACACATTCCCAATGGGATTCTAGACACCTACTCCATCCACGGTTTCCGGGGACATTTGGGAAGGCAGGCGTCCCACTGCTATGGGTGTGATAGAAGGGAGGCGGTCATTTCTGGTGGGGAGCAAATGAAGCAAGATAGGGGTGGGGGGACAGGGCAGAGGTGCCCTGGAGAATTTCAGGGACAGAGTGAGGAGCCCAAGACGAGCATTGGGATGTCAGAGGACCACAGAGGGAAGGAAAGGGGGTTTCTGTTTGACAAGTGATATTGTGGGGGAAGAAACTGCATTTTCTTTCAAAGTATTTGAGAGACAAAGGGTGGTGTTCCTTGAATTATTTTTGACTATGGTCTGCATTTCTTGAATGCAAAACCAAGCAACGACTGGGGTCATATGCTGCTCTGGTTTATGTTGGGGTCACACTGAATAGGGGCAGAGCTGGATTGCACGTCTGGGTTAAGCAATGCTAACAGCAACAACAACACATGGGTGGATATTGTGAGGCTTAGTAATAGCATTTGAAAAGGACTGGGTATTTGAGCTTCTTTTAAATAATAGTAAGACTGTGCTATAGACTGAATGTTTGTCTCCCGCAGATTCTTATATTGAAAACAAACCCCCCTTGTGACGGTATTTGGAAGTGGGGGCTTCCAAAGGTTACTAGGTAATGAGAGCAGAACCCTCATGACTAGAATTAGTGTCTTCACAAAAGAGACCCTCAAGGGACACCTGGGTGGTTCAGTCAGTTAATCGACTGACTCTTGATTTCAGCTCAGGTCATAATCTTAGGGTCATGGGATCGAGCCCTGCATCTGGCTCAGGGCTGGGTGTGGAGCCTATTTAGGATAATAATTAGGATTCTCTCTCTCCCTCTGCCCCTCCCCCCACTCTCTCTCTCTCTTAAAAAAAAAGAAAGAAAAAGTCAGTGCAATTTTAAGGTGCATTACTAACATACTGTGTCTCTTTAGCAAAGGAAGGACCAAATCAGAAGATAAGTCACCAGGATTGAAAACTAGCCTTAATTTCTGAAGGCTGTAATTCAGTAAAAGGGAACAGGAAGTGTCCTCTTCGGGAAGAATCAGACGCAATGGGTGGAAGACACAGAAGACCATATTCCTATTCTCGGTGAGAAAAATTTCCAATAAATGTCAATTCTCCTATGGAAATAACTGTCTAAATTTCAAACCCAGATATACTGGCTTTGAAATAAGTGTGTCTCCTATTTCTAGAGATATTCAGGTGGAGTCTGGTTGAAAAATAACAGCTCTCCTCAGCTTGGGCTGGGGTCCAGACATCCCTGGTCCTTGCAATCTCTTATAACCTCTAAAGTCACCACCTCTAAGAAGTCTGCAGACTCATGTCGATCAGACTAATGTGACTTGTTCATCGCCCTACCAATGGGAGGACCACTTCACGGATTTCATTTTGGAGACTGTATTAAAACCTTCCTTGATTCTGTTTATGTCCTCACCTGTATCCTAACTGGAGGCAGAGGGGTGATGAACTCATTTGGCCTGAAATACACAAAAGCATGCTATCTCTCCCACATCACACCCCTTCCCCGGACAATTCGGTTTCACTGGCTATACCTCAGATTTGCAAGTTTGGCCAGTGAGTCATTTTTTGCTTTTTTAATTTTAATGAGTTTTGTTCTTTCCTCTTCCAGTCAGACAAGCCTTGGTCTCCCCAAAAGCCTTATCCCCATAGGAAATACACCAAGTTTTAAAACAAAGCCAGTGGACAGGTCTACACCCCCTGACTGACTCGAGGACTGGTGAGCCACTCCGAGGTTGGCTGGAAAGGGTGACTCCTTGCAGGCAGGCCCAGGGAGCCAGCAGGGAGTGGCTGTGTGGCTCAGAGATGGGGGAGGAAGTTCTGGAAGAATAAAGACTCACAGGAGGGCCATCCACCCCGATGCCTGGGTCACCACGGTTGCCAGGAGAGCCAGGGATCCCAGGTGCACCTCGGTCCCCCTAGAGAGAGGAAACACAGATTAAGAGGTCAGTTCTGGGCAGGAGAGAGCCAGTGCACAAAAGGAATTATGCCCCTCCCGCCATCCCGACTGCACGATCCATCAACGCCTCTTCTGCCACGTGAACTCCGCATGTCCCTCCACGGCCCCCCAGGCAGCCCATCACCCCCCCAGTCCACCCCACACGCGCACAGCCACCAATGGTCATCATGCACCTTTCAAAGCTTACCATGCCCCAGCCTTGACCATGGCTCCAAATGTGGTTATAACAAGATGGTACCTCCAATGTGACCACAGTTCCAAATTTTACTGTGCTTTCTCCAGACCTCATCACGCCCCCATCCTGACCACACCCCAGATCTGACTGCGTACCTGCATTTCAAATCAGGTCCCAAATCACCAATAATTTACCAATAATTTGCCAAGTACCTATATTTCCCCGGCCCCTTCTCCAGGGTTTGGGAAAGGCAAGAATGACTGAGCTGTAACCTTTGAGCACAGGGGTGCATGGACTGTGGGTCTCAGGTCTGTCTTCAACACCTATTCATGGTTGACTCAAGAAAGTGACAAGTTCTCTGAGCTTTAGTTTCTTCATTTACAAAGGGTAGGTAACCACAGCGGCGGCCACATCAGCTGTGCTCATGAAACAAGGTTCTGCGCGCCGAATGCCACCCTGACACAGAGTCTGGCCCGGTTCTACATGCCAGTTAGCCCTTGTGGCAGTGGCCGTTCTCCTGCACCTGTCATTCTGGACTTCGATGGGAAGAGTAAAAGGGAAGAATGTTTGCCATTTCCTGTAGAAGGAAGCTGAGACTGAATCATACCCTTTTATCCACAATTTCAAAATCCTCAGCCTCTGAAAACAAGGGCTTATCCTAATTCGCCTGGATCTGATGCGGGCTACGTACAACCTTCAGTGATCCCACTGTCTATGGATGCTTACACATTCCTGCTGCATCAATATTAGAGTTTGATTAGGAATGCTGGCCCACAGACCACAGTCAATGTTACACCTATGGTTTGCCAACTGCTACCTTTCCAATTCCAAAATAAAACCGGCCCAGAACACACATAGCCCAGAACACACATCGGTGCTGTGAGAGAGACTGTGCACCTGTATGAGGTCAGCTGAACTCAGCCAAGCCTCACATGAACCGGTGGCTGATCTCGTTCAAGCTATTTAATATCCCTGGAATGAGTTAACTCCTCTGACAAATGAAAAGAGCTTTAGAAGGTTGGTGCGAAGAGCCAGTGAGATAACGCACAGCAATCTGATCTCAGGTGGAACTTGACATTGCTAGGCAACACGTTGCTTATTAAGGCTTATGTTTCTAAGCATGAAAAAAATCTCATTAATAATCAGCTTACTCTCTAACCATCATTTCAATCAGAAAACTTTACATTTGGGCCTTTAAGAAAAGTAACATTTCTAAGATGATTCGTTTTCCTGCAGTAGGACTCTGGCCTGGGTGAGTACCTAAGTCACGTATTCGTTCCACCAACCCTTGCTGTTTATTTCTAGCAGTGATATGGGCTCCTGGACCAAAAGATGCCCATTTCCAACACTCCGTGCTGAGTTCTGAAGAGAAATCGCATTCATGAGATGCGGGAGGGAGGGGGCTTGTGCAGGTCTCACAAAAGAGATCAACCAGACCCCAAACCTCTCTCTGGTAACACCGTTGCTGGGCCTTATGCTTCCAGGCCCACCGCAGCCATGCTTCCTGAGAGCCGGGGCACCCCTCAGCCTCTGTAACAAGGTCCCTCCTGAAATTCTCCTTTAAGCCCCAGCTGGTACATTATGTTTCTTTAGGAAAATGTGCTATGGCTCATTCTGCGAAGTACAAGATGCTTGGGGCTGCTAGGAAATCTAATTTGTATGCAGGGGGAAGGAGGGGAAGGCAGGAAGTCCAGAAATAAGGCAAATACGGGGAAAAAGTGTAACAAACAGAGGACAAACCTGTTTCTCCTCATGCCGGTTGCAAGCACACTGAGGCAGTAAGAGGCACCCGTGGGAAGATTTCAAACAGGCAGTCAGGGGACTCTAGGTCCAGTGTTAGGACAATGTCCACCTGGTCCTGTAACCCTGGGCAAGTCCCATAACCTCTCTGTACCTTGGACCCTCATCAGTGAGAATGAAAGAGAACATTCGACTGAACTCCCATGTATCCTGTGAAGATTCATTTCAAAAGGAAGACACTATTTAGCATGGAGCATTACAAGTATATTATTACCACTTTATCAGTGGAATTAGAAGACAGAAAATAAACCAACCACACATGAATGCCAGACTAATCCACAGCCTTTTGCCTCTTTAAAATATTTAATGTAGATTTTCTTACCACTTTCTGTTTTAGCTTGGCTCCCCTCTTCCTCCCAAGGCTGCCTCACATACCAGCAAACCCTAGCCACTGCCAGCTAAACCACGCCAACTGTCCATGTTCTAACCTCCCAAACACTGACCCATCAAATAAGACCAGCCCAATTGTTCTACTTCCATAAACCCACCTCTGCCCTTACTCCTCTCTGTCCTCCTCCACATACTTGTGTAGACCTTCATTAATCTTAACACCTTGTTCCCCCATTGTGTCTTTCTGACCCTCTGACTTCTGTGTAAGTATCTTAAAAGTAGAAACTATCCATTCATTCATTTATCCAGTAATTGAGCAAGTGTTTGTCAAGTACCTAGAATGAGTAAGACCCTGCGTTGGGTACAATATCGATACAATTTTTTTTAAAGATTTGTTTTAGAGAGAGAGAGAGAGAGAGAAAGAGCATGCGCAAGCCAGCAAGGGGGAGGGGCACAGGGAGAGGGAGGGAGAATGTCAAGCAGACAGACTCCCTGTTGAGCGTGGAGCCCCATGCGGGGCTCGATCTCACAACCCTGAGATCATGACCTGAGTGGAAATCAAGAGTCAGCTGCCTAACCTACTGAGCCACCCAGGTGCCCCAATATCATTATACTTTTGCATCCATAGTGCCCAGCTTAGGACCCAGCATTGGTGACAACTTTTAATTGCCATTTCCTGAGTGCCAGAATGAGTGAATCCATCATTGTCCACATTTTGTCAGGTACTAAATTCTGCCTTTGAGGGGAAATCAACTTTTTACAGAGGAGGAAGCAGGACAGAGCCAGGAGGGAGCACTCAGCCCAGCCTGGAATCTGGAGTCTCTTCTTTTCTGCAAGGTAGCCATGCCTGGCTCCTTTCCCTTGTTTATGGCCCATTGTGATGCTAACATTTTCCCAAAGCAACAAAACTTCACAGCTTAATGGGCTGAGACTTTTAGCAAATAGCCCCCAAGAAAAGAGAAAAAGACCTTAATGCTCTGTCAGCAAAAGGAAAAAGGCTCAAGATTAAGAAAAAAAGGCGGGGGGGGGGGGCACGTGAACTAGAATCTGAGATACTGACTCTAGAAAATATTTTGGCTGTAAGACATTCTGGGCCAGTCCAACAGTGTCCAGGGAAGAAATGTGAGTACGTGTTGGTCGTGGAAGGAGAATGACATCATTTCTTTCCACAGGAGCCCTTCGGGAGTTAAATATGCTTTACTCATTTAAACAGAAAAGGACAGACAGTCTCAGACTAAACCACTTGCTTCAAGTCATCTATTCTGTAGGTCGCTGAGCTGGGATCCCACCAGTTCTGTATGAAGGCAAAGCCTGTTCATTTTGCTGGAAACAAGTGCCACACAAGAAAAGGAAAAGTGTCTTTAAGGACCTTCCTGCAGTTATGAGTAATTAGAAAGTGAGGCTCCCCTCCTACCCCAGGGGATTCCCTTCAGCACCATGGACAGCACTTGGGGGGCATGGCATTCAGCAGGCTCTCTGGCTTCTCTACATCCCTCCCTCCTTCCACCCTAAGAGCAGCCCATTCTTCAACTAAAGACCTCCCAGCATTCAAACTTACCTTCCCAATGCCAATTAACTATGGAAATCTTTATCTCTAAACCACATTCTAACTTACAAATGTATACAGTATCAACACTGGAATGGGTCATCCCTTCCCATGCCTCGCATTTTAAATAAGAGTAAACATTTGGCCAAAAGGACAGCATGACTAACCATCCCTGGGTCCCCTGAAGTTGACACTAGTTGGTCAGTTGGACCCCAGGTCAAGGCTCTCTGCACTCCTGTCTTTAATATTCCTTCAGGGGTGGATAAGGGCTCTCTAGATCCCCATCTCCTTGCTGCAACCCTAAAGCTGACTCCATAGGGTGATCTCATAATAAGGACCACGAATATTTATTAAGCATGGACCTAGGACACCATGAGTTAGGCAACTATTTTTATTTGTGTTATATCACTGATTTTTCCCCAAACTCTGCCTGGGAGTTGAATTTATTGAACTCATAAATAGTTATCACAGGGAAAGGGCATCTTAAGGCATTTCTGGTGCCCTTGCCTTCCTCTCTTCTAAGAGGCTGGAGGCTCCCTGTTGGGGAGGAAAGCGAGAGAAAAGGAACACTGCCAATGACACACAGGGGTCACAGCATCACAGGGGGCCTCAGAGACCAGCCTCGGGCTGGTGATGGAGCCACAAAGCCCTCCAGAGTCTGGATCCAGCCTCCTGTTCCTCTCCACACATGCCCATTGCTCCGGGCATATGGGACTATTTTATATGCCCCCAAATTCAGGAGAAGTTGTTTCTAAAGGTTTTTTTTTTCTTCAGAAAATAGGAAGTTGCCATACATTTGCTCACTCTGAGATCACTCTGAGAACACCCCCATTTCTTTTGACTTTGACCGTGAACAACAAAATCACTACCAGGGATTCACAGGAGCGATCATGACCTCAATCAGTGCAAGCTTAGGAGGCTTACAGAGGCTATCTGCCTGAATAGGGGGAAAACCAGGAAGCAAAGAAGTTTAATGTAGAAGCAGCAAGCATTCCTGAGGCCTCAAACTTCTATCCTGGATCTTATTGTCAATGAGCCTTTTACATACAATTGTAAAAAGCAACACCCTCTGTGGCTATGTTGTTGAGATCCCGAAGATACAGCTCTAGCATAAAAAGGAAAACCTCTCCTACTATTAAGTGGACAGGGATCTGGCGTTTGGGATAAAGCTCCCCGGAATAGCAGCATCTATGGTTTTCAGAAGCACTGTATCCTAACTAACACAGCTGGGAGGGATGGGGATGCACCGCAGAAGAGTTTGGCTGACTCAGAAAGTGGCTCTGGGGCTGGCAGGCAATGAGACTGAAACCACACAAGAAGAATTTTTAAAAACTGTTTTCATAAATACACGCAAGTGGGCAAAAAGTAATATAATGATACAACATTTTAATGTGATTTTAAATATACATGTTAAATTAAAGCAAAAATATATATAAACATTCCAATGTCCATCAGCAATGGACTGACCCACATTCTTAAGTTCAAGCAACTGAGATGGTTAAATCATGTTTCATTGGATGTGGGTGTGCTCACAGTATGTGCTTGTCTCTGAACACATTCCACGTCCAGCCTCGGTGTCTCCTCCTGTGTTAGTACCCCTGCAGAGAACCCCTTCCTCACCTCTTCCCCTTCCAAATGCTGCATGCACTTTAAAATCAGGATAAAAATCGCCTCCTCCAAGAAGTCTTCCACAGTCAAACCAGGCTGGGCTGGGGAGCCTCCTCCTAGCTTACTCATGCCTTAAGCTTCTCTCTACCCTAGCACTTGTCTGCTTCTGTCGACTCCTTTATCTGTTTTCCCCTCTGGTCCCTGAGCTGTTGGAGGGCTGGGAACATGTCCCATACATCAGTGTTGTCCCATAGCCCACCTCAAGGTCTGACACGTGGCAGCCTAGTAGATGGGCAGCAAATGCAATCATAAATGCATTCACTGGTGATCGGAGCATAAATGAGTCCATGAGTGAACGACTCCATGTAAAGGTAACTTCAGGGAAGAGTCCCCGGTCACTCAGGAAAGCTCTCCTAAGAACAGTCCCTGCTGGGGGCGCCTGGGTGGCTCAGTCAGCTAAGGCCTGCCTTCGGCTCAGGTCATGACCCCGGAGTCCTAGGATAGAGCCCCGCATCGGGCTCCCTGCGCAGTGGGGAGTCTGCTTCTCCCTCTCCCACTCCCCCCCTGCTTATGCTCTCTCTCAAGCGAATTTTTTTTTTAATCTTAAAAAAAAAAAAAAAACAAAACAGTCCCTCTTGGGCCAAGTCAGCTTTTCTGAGTTATGGTTGCAAGTGAATTGAGGGTGAGATGACAGGTATTTACCAAAGCTTCCCCCTTTCACCCCTGGGCACAGAGCTAGCCCACAAACTCAGTTTCCCCTGCTGGCAGTGTTGAGAGGTTGGGGGAAATGAATTGCTACCTCCAGGTCTGGCCCACAGTCTGTCCACTGTCTTTCCCTCATTTTCCATTGCACACCAAGGATTGGTAGCAGACTCGGGTCCTAGATGGTGGGACAGTCACTGGACTGAGGTGGCTGTGTGGGTCTGAGCTCTCCACCCACCACGACTCCCAGTAGGCTTACTGGGAATGACACATAAAAGTTTAGTGTGTTAAACATCTGAAATTTGGGGATCATGTTACCACGATTGACTAAAAACACAAAATTGCTTAGATCTATTGCTCTGCCAGGTAAAGACGAGTGTCTTCTGCAACTGCATTTACCAGCAAGCATTTATGAGGTGCCAACTCTATGGCAATGACTTCAGGATCACCAGGATCACCGTTCAGAGCCCTCGAGTCTCTAGTTAAGCCGAATGTGATAAACTGCAGAACGGGGAAGTGGACTGGAGTGGCCAGAGATGGTTTACAATGAAACTGGGCCTGTTCCTTATTTCAGGCCAACCCATGACATCACGATTTGCTTGGATACACACTCACCTTGATTCCTAGAGGTCCAGGTAATCCAGGTGGCCCACGAAGCCCCTGGGGAAATGAAGGATACAAGGACAACGATGAGACCACGGATGTGCATTTACCCATCCACCACAAGCCAAGCTGTGTACGTCCTATGCTGTGGGCCCGAGGAAGACAAGGATCTCACCGTGGCCTGTTGTTTACAGAAGAAAGCACAGTTTTTGAGCTACAAGTCTCCTATGTGTGAGTTCTGCCTCGGCCGCCTACTGCCTCCATGTGACCCTGAGCAAACCCCTGTATCTCTTAGCTTTCTTTCCCACTTACGGTCTTCTACCACAGGCTCCCGCAAACGTGGGAGGGCCAGGCTTCAAAGGAGAGCTCATGGATTCCAGAGCCTGGTCCCTTCCTCATTTCCCACGATATCAAGACCTGGGGGAGCCAATGAGAAGAGTCTTCAACTTCAGGCTGAAGGGCTTTGCTTGATGTAGACGCATGGCCAGATTTTAAAAAATCACAATTCTACATTTGGTTGTATTGGCTGAAAGCCAGGGTGAAGGAAGAAGAGATGGTCCAGTCCCTTGTGGGTTCGCAGCCAAGCTCTGTGACTTTGGCAAGTGATTCACCTCCCCAAACCTCATATTCCCCCTCAGTAATATGGGGTTGATAATACTGCCCTGTTCTGAATGCTTGTTTCCCTCCCAGATTCGTAAGTTAAATCCTAAGGCCCAAGTGAAGGTATTAGGAGATGGGGCCCTTGTGAATGGGATTCCTGTCCTTATAAGAGAGACTCCAGAGAGACCACTCACCCCTGCATCCTGTGAGGACACAGTGAGAGGTGGGCATTCTGTAACCCAGAACAGGGCCTTCACCTGACCTTGACCATGCAGACGCCCTGACCTTGACCATGCAGACGCCCTGACCTTGGACGCCCAGCCTCCACAACTGTGAGAACTAAGTTTCTGTTGTTTAGAGCCACTAATCTATGGTATTTTGTTATAGGTGCCTGAATGGACTAAAAAAAAAGTACTCACTTCTCAGGGTAGTTGTGAGATTAAATGTATGGTGTTTAGTGCCTGATACCGTAGTTAACATAATAAACGCTCACCCAGTGCCACATCCTATGGATTTATGCATATTCTCTCACTTAATGCTTGGGAGGTCAGCCAGTTTCTCTCTCTCTCTTTTTTTTGTTTCCTTTCCTTTTCTTTTCTATTTCTAGCCTGGTCGAATGAACACGGAAACCTCTGGACCTGACACTTACCGGCTCTCCGTCCTTTCCCTGTCCAGGTGCTCCAGGTGCTCCAGGGAGCCCGGGAGCCCCAGGATCACCCCTGGGACCAGCTGGTCCTGGATTCCCTTCTTCACCTGCCGCTCCCTGGAAAGAAAAGGGGACAGTTTCCAGGATCAGTGACATGCAGAAGGTAAGCTTCTCAATGGTGAGCCTGAAGGGGTCGGGAGGCTTCCCGGTGATGCTCTGACTGTTCTACACAATGTGTGTAAGTTGGCCTGGGTCCCCCCAAATATGTATGCTGAAGTCCTAATCCCCCACACCTCAGCTGAGAAACAGGATCTTCGCAGATGCAATCCGTTGTTAGGTTGAAGTGGTCCCTAATCCAATATGACTAGTGTCCTTGTAAGAAGGGGAAATTTGGACACAGGCAGGCACAGAGGGAAGAGAGTGTGAAGACACAGCGGGGAGGCAGTCATCAATAAGCCAACGAGAGGGTTCTGGAAGAGATGCTTCCCTCATGGCCCTCAGGAGGAACCAGCCCTGATGACACCTTGATTTAGGACTTCCAGATATGGTGAGAAACGTCAGGCAATGCATTTCTGTTGTTTAAGCCACCTAGTGAGTGATATTTGTCACAGCAGACTTGGCAAGCTGATACAAGGCAGAACGTGGGAATGGGCAGGATAGTAGTGCTTTTATGGTCCAGTCGCCTACCCTGTGCAAAAAGCATCAGGTGCATCTCTTGTGGGAGGTCCTCCCATTTCTGCTTGAATTCCTCCAAGAGCAGAGAGCTCATCACCTTGCTAGGCCTTATTCCTTTATCAGGCAGCCCTGTTACACACTGTTTCTTTCCATTCAGCCAAGACTGCCCTTTCTGGAATCTTCCAGACATGTGACACTCAACCTTGGAGTTCCGTGGACAGAATCTAACCCCTCTTTACAGGGTAGGCCTCCAGCAATAGGAACACAGCTCAGGGCTCCAGAGTGGGGGGATGAGAGAAACACCAGAGACAGAGAGCTTCCAGGACCTGAGGAGGGAGGGAGCTACTCTTCACAAATGCTCACCATTTGGACCACAAAGTCTAGAGCTCCATGTGGCAGCCCTGGCTGTGGAGCTTGGGTGAAACCA
Organism: Phoca vitulina; assembly: GCF_004348235.1. NCBI lineage: Eukaryota > Metazoa > Chordata > Mammalia > Carnivora > Phocidae > Phoca > Phoca vitulina. The sequence continues at coordinate 30,853,502 of NW_022589721.1, forward strand.
CATGAGCCACAGGGGCTCCTCTTCCTGGGCAGGGCTCCCTGGGGACTGAGCTACAGCGTGAATGCCTATAGACATTCCTTGCTGGAGAGAGGGTGCGATAAAGAGCAAGGGCTGGGAAAGCAAGGGCCCCTCTCGGCAAGCCTAGGGCAGGATCGGCTTCCCCGAGCCTCAGGCCAGCCACTGGACATCCGGAGAGAGAGAAAGAGACTGCCCTAGCAGCTGGGCTTCTGACCACTTTGCAGAGCATCCTGGGGTTCCCCTCCCAACGCAGCCCTGGCTCTGGGCCCTTACCCAGGCTCTTGCACAGCCAAGGAGGGGTGTCTGGCTCCCTCTAGTGGTGGATATGCTAAGAGCTCACTGATTTCCTCCTCTTGGCTCTCAACCGGACCTCAAAACCTCCAGCATCTTGGTCACCCGCTTCTAAGGTCATCAGTGCCCTACTTACTGTGTGTCCAGAATAGAGCGCAATCTTCAGACGTGGTATAATCAAGGCAAAGCAGATGGGCCAGGGTTATTTTTTCCCCTGGCTTCATCTGGGTGCTCTACTTTTATTACTGTAATCTACGATGGCATTATCTTCTTTCAAAACAAAAATTAGCACTTGTACCACATAAGGGTTATTATTGGGCTTATCATCAACAACACTCCAAAAAACCTCAGGATATGTCCTATAGGTTGGCTGATCATTTTCCTCCACGCTAAACCATTTTTATCTGAGACATGTATTTTAAAATCCAGCCTCCCTGCCAAAATGCAAATGTACCATCTATTCTTGTTAAATTCTGCCAAAATAGAAAGGACAAAATGATCTCTCCTTTAAAAGGTTCTGGCTAAAGTGGACTTGAAGGTATTCCTAGCAGGACATTGAGGGACCTGCACTTAAAGGGGCCCCGGTGGACCGTCTGCCAGGTGGAGGATGTCTGGGGACGGGACACTGCTCGCGGAGGGAGATGGGGCAGCAGATCTCCTCCCCGGCCCTCTGCTGAGCCCTCTGATGGGTCAGTTCTGCACTTCATCTTTACAACCTGCCACTGACATGTCATTGTCCTCACGTTACAGACGTCAGGTGTCTCCACACCAGCACACTGGCATTTGGGGGGATTGTGGTGGGGGGTTGCTGTCCTGTGAGTGTGAGATTCTTGGCAGAACGCCAGGTTCTACCCACTGGAAGCCAATAGCAGGCCCTCAGCAATAAACCCCAGAGACACTTTCACTTTCTGAAATGCAGGTGAAACAGGACTGGGGACCTCTTCCCCTACCTCTGGGGCGTTGGTGTTCTGTGGAGATACCATGTCTCTCTTCCCTCTAATAAATGAAACTCTTCCTCAAACTTGGGAAGGCTTCAGGGTGCACACAGAGGTGTGGGATGGATATGCTGATGCACCAAATCGGGACAAAGTGGGGCTTGGAATCAAGCTCCGCTATGCGAGGTGGGGCGAGTCACCTCCTTTCCCAGAGCCTCCTCGAGCCCCCACCTGTTCCCTAGGGATCCATCTGACTCAGGTCTGCTGGGAGCCTCCCAGAGGTGGCTGCACGGCCTTCTCTCTCCTCTACCTAGAAAGCCCCTTTGGATCCCGGCGCCTGAACCCAGGCCCGAGCGGCTGGGCCTCCGCCTCCACGGCTTCTCAAGAACCCGAGTACAGATGCCGCATGCTGAGAGCAGCCACGTCTTACCTTCTCTCCACGCTCCCCGTCTTTCCCAGGGGGCCCTCTGATGCCAGGGGAGCCCTGAAAAAATGCAGGTTATGCACATAATAAGTTCAAGATGGCCTGTGGCCCCCAGAGAAAGGTGATCCTACACCCTCATAGCCAACCGTCTGTCCCCATGGGCGCCCCATCCCTGACTTAATTCCCCAGGGGGGCCCTCTCCTCCCCGCCTGCCCACACGGCCCCTCCCTGTCTGCTCACATGCCCCTGTGCCAAGCCTGCCCTGCCTGGCGGTCTGCCCAGCCCCAGGCAGTGGCTCTCAGAGGGCAGGGCCCGGCCTCCACTGGACACAAGGGAGGAGGAGGGTGACCTGGGAACACAGGCTCCGCATCAGGGACCTGCTCCACCCCATGCCCTCGACATCACCTGGGGCTTGACTTGGAGCCAAGGCTTAAGTGCAAGTGGCCCAGGGATACCCCAGGAGGGAAACAACGCAGTGAGAAAGGGGAGGACGGCGACAGTCCACACAGGTGCAGCTGGAGCCCAGCTCTGCAGGTGCTCTCGGAGCTAGTTCAGGACGCGCCCTCCGGGGCTGCCCGCGTGAAGGAGCCAGGGGTTTACACAGCCAGCAGCTCGGGCTCAGGCTCATCACCACGTGTCCTATAGCTGAACAACGCGGTCTCCGAAAGCTGGAGAAAACCCTCAGGCAAAGGAACGCAGGGCTGGCAGGCACCTCCAATGGGAGAAGCAGGGAGAGTGACGAGACATAGGCCATGTTCCAGCACCATCTCGGGCGACCACTAAGGACATGACTCAGTCTCCCTGTGTCTGCTTTTCCTCTTGGGTAGAATGGAAGCAGTGAGAAAAATCACCTCCCCGGGTCAAGGGGATTCCACGAATTAATGCACGCAAAGTTCTTAGAAGAGATGCCGCCATGTGTAATGATCAGCATCCAGGGACCCTAAGGGTCGGGACCCCTGGGAATCCTTTAGGTTTGTCCCGTCTCTTCGAAAGGCAAACTCGGAGGCTGACCCCAACATCCCCGACGTTTACAGGCTTTCTGCAGTTTTCTGCAGTTCTCACAGTTTTGTTTCCCACTTGGAGGTCTGATGAGTGACCTCGAGCCTTAGGCTGGTGAACTTTCTAGATGACCTTGTCTGGGACGCCCATTTCTCCAGCTGTCAAATGGGAGCAAGGATTGCCTATGCCTACACACCCCCCCGCTTCAGGGAGGAGAATAAACATGTTAACCTGGGGTGGGGGGGCTGTGGATCTGCAAGCGGCACTGGTGCTCGGCCCCCCATTACTCACCGCACTTCCTGGGGGGCCGCCGGTACCAGGTGGGCCCGCAGTTCCAGGACTGCCCTATTCAGAAGCAGAACTTTAGAAAGGCCCAATGTATCGATGACAAACAGTTACCCCAGAGTCTCTCCAAAACTGCCTTCTCCTCAGTTCACTGTAGCTTGCTACTTCCGACCTGACGTTCCCTCCACGGGCAAGGTGAGCCTCCTCCCGTGCCTATGTGGTGGCACCCAGCCGGCCAGACCTCCAGTAGGTGGGATGCTGGCACAGACGTGGGAGACAGGAGGACAGAAGGGCTCTTGGAAGTTCCTTAAGACCAAGGCATGGAGGTGGCAGAGGGGGTGTGTGCGTGTGCACATACGTGCGTGTGTGAGTGTGTGCATGCCTGTGTGTTGACTTTGACAGATGAATCAGGGAATGCTTCCTGGAGGAAGTGCACTTGAACGCAACACTGATGGTTAACAAAGATTCCACGGGAGGAGGTGTGGGGGTCAACACCCATGGAGATGGGAAGCAGGGAACTCCCCAAGGGCTGGAGGCTACTCGTGTTTCTCCCAGGCGTCCGTGCCTGCACTCGGCTTCACTGCCCTGCAGGCTGCCTTCCGCCCAGGGCTCTGTCTGTCTACTAGCCGGGAGGAGCCTGCCATCTGCCCCCGCCCTGTGACATCCACGTCGGTCATTGCCTTGGCTGACCCCATTCCCACTCCGCCACAGGCACAGATGACCTGGGTGTGCAAGTGCCCTCCAGCCGGGGGCCTCTAACCCACGGTCCAGGACCTCTAACTACCACCACTGCTTCACACAGAGCCGCTGTGGAGGTGGCCTCATTCCACCAGCGCCACACGGGAGCCTGAGCTCTGCGGCCCTGCACCAGGACACTTCACTCCATCAGCCCCAGGGTCCAGTGCCCACCCCACGGAGATTCTGGCCCCGCGGGAGGTGAGGCAGAGCAGCGCAGAGCTCAGGAGGTGTGTGCATGAAGGCACCTGTCTGCCCGTGTCCCTAGCTGCCCCGTGTGCTGGGAGTTTCTATAGGGGTGTGTACATCACTGTATGTGTGCAGGCTGGTTTTAGAGCACGTGTATGTGTGAGTGGGTGCTGGCGTGTCCCTGTGTGCTTCACCCCTGTGCGTGTGGAAGGACACTCCGTTTGTGGGCTGGGCATGTGGACAAAGCCCTGAAAGGCTGGGAATGTTGCAGAGACCAGGATGTCTCTCCTGGTCCTCGCTGCTCCAGGGGCACCCGGCCCTGGCTGAGCACCCCGCCCATCCCTCCCATCGGCCCTGAGCTGTGAGCCCAGGGGCACATGCCCGGCCCAGCCTCCCTCCACGGCCCCCAGGAGGCACGTGGGGCATGAGGACTCACAGGGTTTCCAGCTGTTCCAGGTGCCCCACGTGGGCCTTCTTGTCCCTTGGCACCCTGCCCGGGACACAAAGGGGGAGGTGAGACATCTTGGGGAAGCTGCCCACGTCCCCCCATGCAGGGCCATCTCGGGACAGCCTGCTCATCAGAGTCAGTGGATGCAAACAGCAGGACAGGGGGCAGAGTCCAAAGCACGCAGAAATCACAACCCCCTGGCCATGGGGCTCGGCCTGTTATCTCGTCCCGTCCTCACCACCCCTGGGGACAGGTGTCAGCGCTGACACATTATTAGATAAATGGGGCTCACAGAGACAGGACGGCCCAGGCCCATAGAGCCAGCCAGTGCCCCCCTGGGGTCTGAGTCCCCACAGGTCACTCCAAAAGGACCTCTCCAGAGAACGTGCCTGAGAGAGGCAGTTTCTAAGAAGCCCAAGCAGAGAAAAATGACAACAAAATCAAAATGCTAAACCGCATCAGCGTCCCTTACACCGGAGCTGCCAATCAGAGCTGGGAAGGAGGGCATTCCTGCATCTGAACCGCCCTGTGCTCTAGCATCGCTTCCCCATCCAGGGGTCCAGAGGCAGCACCCACCCCCAGGGCTGCGTTCTGGGGGTGCCTTGTGAGGGCCTTCAGCCCTGGGGCACTGGGCTCACAGCACCTATGGCAGCGCCCCCTGGTGGGTAGCCCCCAAATGCCAGGCACACTGACCAGTGGGGACAGGGAGGGACAGGGGGGCTGCTGGGGATTCCTGCACCTCAGAGCCCACAGGTGGAGACAGGGCTTCTTACCGGTGCTCCAGTGGGTCCCCGAGGCCCCAGTTCTCCAGGATGGCCCTGGGATCCCTGCAACGCAACAACCATCAAGGAACTAAGTCATCACCTTAGCTCTTAGCAGAGGGGAGTGGGGCAAGGACACATGCAACGGTCTGATTTGGGATCCACGGTGAGGACATCCTCGGAGCCCTGAGGAAGGAGGGAGGCGCTGCATTCAGTTAGCGGGGATCCTGTGGGTAGATCGTACAGTTCAGACCTGCCGCCACGCGGCCCTTGGACGCCCTGTAACCAGTGCACAGGCTGAAGGGCATGGGGTGCGGGGTGCAGGGCACTCACCGGTTCCCCAGGCACACCGGGATCACCCTTCTCTCCTTTTGGCCCTTGTTCTCCCTGTTGGAGAAGCACAGAGTATAGTAGACATGCCCTGCCCCGCCCACAGATCAGCCACACTGCCCCCACCCCGCCCCGTCCTTTGTCTGCACCTGACCCATTAGCAAAGGCTGCTCCCTCAGCCTCTCCCCTGTGACCCCCTTGGACTCTGATGATTCTTACTCATCCTTCGAATCTAAGACCAAGAATCGCTTCTGCAGGGAAGCTGACCCCAAACTCGGGGACTCGCATGGCAGCGCGATGCTGTCCTGTCCTGCCCTGTCCTGCCCCATGTCCTCCACACACTTGACCCACAGCAGTTTTACCCTTTTTGTATGGTTTGGGTTCGACTCCCACCCCCTTCAGCCCCAAGCCCTGCAAGCGCAGATCATCAATGAATAATGATGGAAGGAATGTTGAGGGGAGAGACCTTTTTCAGACTCCGAGCTCTCCCCTTCCTTGTCTTGATGAAGAAGCTGGGGAAAGGGCTTTGCTTGAGGGATCTGGCAGACTGGAGACTGAATGCCGCACTCTTGGTGGCCAGACTGGGGTGTCTAATTTTGCTGAAGAAGAGATGGGCCACAGACAGGTAAAGGGGTGCCACACTGGGAGCTGCCCAGAATGGAACAATCTAATGTTGGGAAGAGACAGGCCATTCTCCTGATCTGCTGCTATCACATCCAGGACTCCCAACACACCTCCCAGGAGGCGTAGAGAGACAAGAGAGCCTCACCCTGCTCTTCACAAGTGACAGGGAGAAGGTGGGCAGATAGGAGGCTCCATCAGGGGCAGACCTGGAAGGGCTTAGGCCTCTATCTTTCAAGAGCTGAAGGGCCATCGTGGGAGAGGGGTGGAGACAGTGGACCAGAGTGAAAACAGCCTCAGCTCTAGATCCATAGGAACTGACCTAGAACTCGGCTTCTCCAGTGAGCTGCCTCTATAACCTTGGGTGAAGCATTTAGCCACAGTGTCTTCTGTGACCACAGCTGCTAAATGAACAGGTGTTCTCTCTTGCACACAGCATGAGGATTCAGTGACACAGAGAAGGGGCAGCAGAGATGAGCCCCAAAGGGGAGAGCGGGGGTGGGTCTGTGGAGCTCTCTGGGGAGACCAGGGTAACCATGGAAGCCTGTGCGTCAGAAGGGCCGTGCATGGCTCCTTCTACAGAAGCAGGACCTAGAGCTGTCCGAGAGTGCCACAGGCTGTTTAGGGAGACACTAGGCACCCCATCTGCAGGAAGGTCCTGGGAGAGATGGGATGAGCACCGCCTGAAGTGGAGAAGGGAGACCTGCAAAGGCAGGGTTTTGAAAGCACAGGCTTCTGAGACCGGGAGGCCTAGAGAGGACCCTGGAATCATCTAGAAGGCGAACTCTAACATGTGCGTTAGGGAGCCTGGGGCAGGCTAGTGGCATGAGACACTGGTGGACAGGCTGCTTTCTCTCCCCATGCACAGGCAGACTCGGGAGACCTTGCCCCAGAGGTTCCTGCCTGCCCACCTGTCCCGAGTGACGGGTGGGTCCCCCAGTTAGCATCTGCGTGGCCCTGGCTGGTTTTCTCTGTCTGCATCGTGTGTCACACTCAGTCTGCATGGTCTTCCTCGGGGAGCTGTGGCCAAGACTCACTGAGATTGCTCTAGGAAATGCTCTGCAGCACCAACACAGGGGTGACCTCACTCTTTCCTGTAGAGGCTCCATCGCAAACCAGCTCAGAACACACTCTGGCTCCATTCACCAGGGACAGCAACACCTTTCTCCCAGCACGTTTTCCTCCTAGGAAACTTTCCACGGGGGGATTTTCCAAACTCTTTGGTCCTCCAGTCACTGGCCATACAACCCGTAAAGACAAAAGGGCTAACGGGATTATCTTGGGTGATGCACTGGGGCAAGGGACTGTAGGTGGCAGGAAGACAGGCTCAGGACCCACGAGTGGTCGGGCCAGGCCAGAGGAGGGAGGGAGGGAGCCTGGGGGCTCACAGGCAAGGTGTTCCAGCCATTTCCAGCCTGGGGCCTGGGAGTCAGTGGGGAGGCAGAGCCTTCACTCCAGGAGCACATAGTGGGTGCTCATCAATCATCATTGAATGCATGGGTGTGACTGGCTTCTCTTCCTGACTCCCCCGACTGGTGAGGTCAGCCACATCAACACCCTCTCTGCACTCGGTGTCATCCCAGCAAACTCAAGCTCTGATTGGCATCCTGAAGATTCCTTTGCAGGCTGAGGGGTCAGAGTAAGGCTGCCCCAGACCCTTCCCCAGATAACTGCTTCTGCACCACCTTCTAGCCAACCCCCTCCAGTTGCAAAGGCCCTCTGAGTTCTTAGCTGCAATTTTCCCCAGTCCCAGGCTGCTTGTCCCTCCTTCCTCCAGCGAAGGACTGGATCCCCCCTCCAGACCTGCACACTGCCTCAAGGCCTCCCCAGGCGTGGTCTGCAGCCAGCCCCAGCAGACTTCTCCATCTCCAGGCAGAGGGAGGTGGACTTTTCCTTCCAGGCCTCCTGCCTTGCTCTGTTTCCTTGCTTCATTATGCCCCGAACTTTGCCACCCGTTCCCTGTGCAGGGACTCAAAGGAGCGGGCCTCTGGAGAGCAAGGAGATGTCAAACAACACTTTTCCAAACCATCAATAAAAATACAGTTACCATGGCGACGAGGCCAGTCCAGAGAGATACATGCAATAATCCCCAATGAATCTTTTTTTTTTTCATAGACACAATTTCCTCACTTTGCAACCTGAAGTCAGTGGTTTCCTGGTTTCCAGAAATCTCAGACCCTGCAGGAAGTGTCCCCATTGGGGGACAAAGGGGAAGCCTGGCAGACCCCGGCTCCCCGTCATGAGTCTTCTGGCCGGAATGCCTTGAAATCATCTTTAATGGAGCAATTCCTTTAAGGAAAGGCTGGCCCTATAGGCTGATCTCCAGCTCAAGGGGCTCAGGGTGGGCCCATGGGAGGGAGACCCAGAGGACAGAGGGAAGGGAGACAACGTGAGGTAGCATGATATGAGTGGCTACCATCTGGGTAAGCCGAGTCTCAGTAGCAGGTGGGGACAGCCGCTCTGGCCAGTCACAGTCTTATAGCTGAAAACCCCACCTCAGTTCCTATCTCCAAGGCAGGCCCTCTGCAACTTGCTTAGCTTCTCTGACCCACAAGGCATCATCTGTGAAATGGGGGCACATCTGCATCCCTCAGGGACACTCCGCGCTGCCTTCCCGGCACCTGCCATGTGGGATGCTCTCCTGCTCTGTCCCTTTGACTCCTTTTTTGTCGGAAAGTAGGGGACACAGCCAGAGCCACACAAATCTGTTCTCTCCAAAAGGCAACTCCCAACAACTTCTGAAGTCCACGCCGCCCGGTGACACCCTGTCCACCACTCCTCCTCCCCATCTCACCTCTGAAGAAGCTCAAAGGGCTTCTCCTTCTACCAGGATCTCAGCAGAAGGAGATCCTGGCTCAATCCCCCTGCTCCCAACTTTCCCGTCAAATACAGGATTCGCTGCAGCTTTTTATGTGTAACTAGTTAACAGCGAGCACAAGGAGAAAGCAACTACAGAAACACGGATGTCTGCAGGCTCTCAGCAGCTGTGTGGCCCCGAGCAGTGAGAAGCCCATCCTGAGAGCAAAGGGGACCAGCAAGCACATGCCTCTGGCTTCAGTGCTGCTGACAGCAAGAGGAGAGCCCGGAAACACTTCTTTCCCCAAGCGACTTTCGCTAACGGAGGAAAAGCTTCCTAGCGGTTGCAGTGATGGTGAGCCTCCTTGTCTGTCAAGGGTTGGTCTTCATGAGAAGCCCCAAGTGCTCCCTCCGCCGCCACCCCCGAAGCTGGCCAGGTCTCCGCTGTCTACTCTCAGAACAGCCCCTCTTAGACCCAGGGCCCCACCCCTGATGCACTTCAGTCTCCGGGTCCCCTTCACGGCCCCCATCCTCAGTAATGCTCCTTGGGATTCTTCAGTTGCCTGCCACAGCACACAGCCCTGTTCTCCTCGAGACCACCAGCTTTTTGTGCAGCGGAGAACCAACTTCCCCCAAAGAGAGGGCTGGCCCTTGCCCTCAGCCTGCAGGAGGTGATCTCCAGGCCGCTGGACCACCTGCCTGACACTGGAGCCAGGTCCTTGCAGGGCCTGTCCTCACCACCCCACCCTGGCTGCCAGGACAGATCTGGAAGTGCAGCCACTGGGAAGCCCCATGTGGTGGGGCCAAGTCAGGACCTGGAGCACGCAGGCATCGTGGGCCTGGCTGGGGGCCACCTGCAGCCCCGAGGGGCCGTAGCTACTCACTGGCATCCTTGAGTGTGGTGTGAACAGGGACGTCTGAAAAGGAAACCACAGAAATGAGAAAAGTGTGACTTGACTGTCACAACCTGCCTCTAAGAGATGGACCAAGTGGGAGAAGGGGGCCCCAGGGCTTCCTGGAGTGACTGTTAATGTGAACAGGCACCATGACTGATTGCTCTCCAGTCCCTGAGCTGAGGTCGAGGCAGGGCAGAAAAGCACTGTGGGTAGATGGGGGACCCTGGAGTTTCACCCCCCCAAAAAAACTGTGTGACCACCTGTCAGCTTCTATTCCCTCACTGTTAAAGTGGGGCAGAAAACTCCTCCACCCGGGGTGCTGTGAGCTGAAATGGAGAGGCCGTGCAAGTAATCAGAGCCTGGGACCCCGGGCCTCCACCAGCGTCCACCACCACCAGCATCCACTGGCGATGATGTACGTGAGTAGGAAACCAGGGGAGGTGCGCCCTGGGCACCAGGAGCCAACTTATGCAAAACTCTTTATCCCAGCACATAGAGCGCCGTGGGCTGGCCCCTGTGTGCCCCTCCAGCCCCACCCCACGTTCATGCCGCAGTTAGCGTGTCGCAGACTTCAAGGCTTCTCAGGCCACAGGGCGTCTGCCCCTGCCACTCCTCCAGCCGGGAACGTGCTGTCCTCCTCCCTTTATCCAGCTGACTATGGTCCATCCTTCAGGCCTTTTTTCAACATCATGTCTTCAAAGACCTCACCTTTCCTCTCCACCACTCAAATATAAATTAGGTCCCCTTGTCGTTCTCCCTGATTGAACCCTGTTCTTTCCTCTGGTGGCATTCACTATAATTTGTCACATATGTGTATCAGGGCCACCAGGTGACTAGAGTCTGCCTCCCCTACTAGGCTGAAGCTCCAGGGCTCCCAAACCCTGCCAGTGCCTGGCTCACGGCAGGTGTTCAAAAAAATAAGTGAATGGGCCAAAGGACATCATGGATTCTAGTCCAAAAACACAATGAAGTCAAAATAGAAGGATAAAAACAAGTTTTTCAAATACACCTTGCCTTCCAAGTAACCCAATACTTGTCTCTTCTCCAGAAGAAACCACTGTTTTTCAGTTTAGTAAATTTTTCTATATATTTCCACATAATTATGAATGTATAGAAACACATGACTTTGTACAAGAATTACACAAATACCACCAGCAAGCACACAGCTATTCATCCTTATATGAATAAACCCCCATATTCTTCACAATAACAAAGAAGCAGATCATCTATATTCCCTGCATCATGGATAAGAAAATTGGAGGCAGGTAAAGTGCTTAACGAAGCTCCCACCACTAGTGAATGTGCAGTAGGAACCAGCCCCACCTGGGTGGGCCCTGGAGGCCATGCTGGTTTCTCTATGCATCTTTCCTGAGCATCGGTACCTTTCCAAAGCCACGTACATTGTGTGTGTGTACGTGTGTGTGCATATGCACGTGTGTGTATTTTTATAAACTAGGATTCCATGACATGGATATTCTGTGGTTTACTTAATTCTATGCTTATGTCATGTGGGTTGCCTATAATATTTCATTATAAACAAAACTACAATGTACATCCTTGTACATGCTTTTTCAAATACACACAGTGTAAATATTTATCTGGGATAGATACCTGGGAATGAAATTTCTAAGCTAACATGTACATACTTTATATGTGACTACTGAGGAACTTCTCAATTCAGTGTTACTGATTTGCCCTCACACTAAATAACAGTGCTCATTTCCCTGCATGCTTCCCAACATAAGATGTTTCCAGTATTACACAGTTTTATACGAATGGTTCCAACTCTTAATTTGGTTCTGAGATTCTTCTGACATCCTTATAGAATGGTTGAGTCTCATTTTGATAGGCATGCGTATGGGGAAGAGATTGAGCTGTGGAATAATAATTTAATGTACATAAAAACCACAGACTAAGATTCTTTGTCACACTGTAAATGGGATTTCTGGGTGTTCAGGCTTTCAACTCCTGGCCTCCATATTTGCCCAGCCAAAGCCAGCAATGAAGACATGTTCAATTTCCCTGAAATCAACTGATCAAAGCACAGAATATTAAGGCTGGGAAGAAACATTAAAATGAAAAAAAAAAAACCCAAAATATGCTCCCCTATATATAGCAGTCATTTTTAATTTACTGTTTATTATGTACCAGAAACTGGACTACATACTTGTTATGATCTCAGTTAATTTTCGCTAGAAATGTACAAGACAGCTGGGTATAATAGTTTTTCTTAACAGATGAAAAGACGGGGTCTTTGAAATTAAACAATGTATCTAAGACAACAGTGCTGGTGGATGGCATAGCATGGACTCAGAAACTCAAACCCACTTTTTTCTGGCTCTGAAGCCCATGGTCTTACTCACTACTCAACACCAAGTACAGTGACTGGGTGGAAGCATGAGCCCTGGTTATATACCCATTTTGCAGTCTTACTCTGGATGAAGTGTCCCCCTGTTTCTTGTCTCTGGACCTCATTTTCCCCACATGTAACAGGTGGGGACATACTGTGTCTAGCCAATGTTCTGATAAATAGTAAGTATGCTTGCTGCATAAAATAAATCAATAAGCACAAGGTGGTTCTTAAAGAAGCTTATGTATTTCTGGATACAAGACCTAGGAATAGGCCTAGCTACTGACGATCTCCATTAAAAAGATGTTTATAACTAAGTGGTATGGGAGGAAGGGAGCTACCCAATGCCTGAGGGATTCAAAGAAAAAATGAGGATAAGAAGCAGAGTAACTTACAGTTCCGGGTAATCCAGGGGGGCCTGCAGGACCAGCTTCACCCTAGATGAAAAAACGGAACATAAAAGATCATTAATCTTCCTGCCAACTCTGCTTATCCTGGGACACCTTTCCCCAGACAACAGAATCACCCAGCCAGTATCTACTTTGACAGACAGATAGACAGAGAGATTCTGAATTATAAAATATTTCAGACATAAGAAACCTTATGTTTTGAGAATTATGTATGCTAATATGGCTAGCTGTAGATCATTTATATCACACTACACTAGTCCACTGTGAATATGGAAATAGAGTGATCCATTATCCACCTTCTTGTTGACGACACTTAGTTCTTGCTTACTAATGATGTAGCAAACATCCCCGCTCTGCGCCCTTGGGCACAAAGACGGGAGCTCCCTTACAGACTCCATGGGTCCTGTCCCAGCCCAAGTGGAGGGGATGGGCTCTTCTCAGGGGACTGAGAGGACAAATCTACATTCCTGTAAACAACGCAAGTCTGGGAGTTAAGCCTCCTGAGCTTTCAACCTCAATCTAACATTTTATACGTTATTTTACCTCATTGGGCTTGTTTACCTCTTTGTAAAATAATGATAAAGGTACACAGTAACACAGGGACATTGACAGATCATCTTCAGCAGGGGCCCAATAAGGAGGAAATTGTTATACATTTGACCTGAAGGAAGGGGGCCACTGGGCTGTCCATGTAGGAGGAACCACAGGGAGCAGACATGGTCCCCAAAGCCTGCCACTCCATGTGCGCCACAGGATGCCAGGACATGCATGTCTGTGCCCACGTGTGTTCCAAGTGGCCCGGGGTTAGGTCTGTTGAAGGCCTTCCATGCATGGTTAGTAAACAAATGAGTGAATAAAACTGGCTTAGAAAGGGACAAGGCCACTCTTAGTAAGCAACAATAATAAATTAATATAGCTACACTGTTTCTATCTTATTTCTATTTTTCTACAGTATTTAATTCCAGTTACTGAGTTATGTTTTTATACGTATTAACTCATTTAGTCTCCATAGAAATGGCTATAACACAGATACCCATTTCAGAGATGAGGACACTGACGCCTAACGTTCATTTACCTGCTCAAAGTCACGGCCAGCACATGGCTGAGCCTGGTTTTAAACTCAGAATCCAAGCAGCATTGCCTTCACTAAAGTTCCAGAGGTTTTTTCAGAAAGGAAAACACTTTCTCAGTGTTATTTGCATTACCCGATTTTACCTAATTATCCTCCTGACACTGACATCCTCATGTTCCAGAAACAATCTCATTTAAACCAGTTTACCCCACATTAAAAAGTCTGAATAATCAAAGTTGAGTGTTTCCTGGTGATAAAGGAAATTTTCAGCGTTTCAGGTCTCTGGGCCCTGCTCCTGGGCTCCCAGGGAAGCCATCCTCCGACATTTGCCAACATCAAAATGACTCAGCAAAACTTCAAAGCATAGGCTCTATTTCTGCCCCAGCACACAGTGTACATCTACCTCGTTAAAAAAAATAAAATAGGATAACCAAAAGGGAACATTCCAAATGTAAAGATAAGAAAAACAATACAAAACCTCCCTGGTTCCCATAAGATGAAAGTCATACAGGCTTGCACACACTGAAAACAGAAGATAAAGTCTGTAACTTTCTGGAATGTCCTTCATCTTGATGATCATATATAACTCTGCCCCAAATGTTTCTTCCCTGTAGCAGTCTCTTTTTTGTGAAGATTGTGTATCTCGGCAGCTGTCCTAACTTGGGCTCAAATAAAACTCTTTTTTCTCTTTTAAAAAATTTTAAAGAAAGGTTTGTTCATTTGGTGTTGACACTAGTGAATGTATGGATATGTATTAAGGAGGAAAGGGCGGGCAAAGAGACTAGGTTCTCTCTCCAATCCAGAGAGCCTAAAGACTGCCTTTTGGGTAGAGCTGGCCCCTCCCTAGCACTGTGGGGTGAGGCAGGAATCGCAGGTGGGTTGTCGGGAAGACCCCCGACGGCTGCTGACCTATGAGCTCTGGAGTTCACTAGAGGATGGGTTCAGATCCCAGATCTTCCATGAAAACATGAATCCCCAGCAGCCCTTGCTGAGAAAGGAGAGGATTGTACCCAGTTTCCAAGATGCCACAGGGCTAAAAACATTCATAGCCAGTGGTGGGAAGGAATGAACTGGGAAATGGAGACAGGGAAGTGCAAGACACAGTCAGAAGGGGACAATGTTGCTTTAATGTCCTATTTTGGATTTTTGACCAGATTTGTCTATTATTACATATTTCTCTGGAGAAAAGAAAGGCAGGCCGGATTTTCTGGAACCTTGAATGTGATTCTGCCATGGGCCCAGCAGTTCTGCCAAAGCAATAAAAGGGGCTTTAGGATCTTGTGGAGCCCTTTGCATCCTGGAAATGAGTTTCTCAAATGAAAATTGCAATTCCAAAAAATTCACCAGGGCAGCAGGCCTGGGCAGCTTACCACACAAAGCCCTTTCCATTTCTGGCTCTCCATTTCTAGATAGCAGGTCTGTCCAGAGTAAAGCCCTCAGCCTCCAGCCCAAGAGAGAAGCTGGTGCGAGGCCCCTCCTGGAGCCCAGAAACACCGGGAGGGGTCAGGGGGGCACCGAGAACGGGGAATTGGAGGGGAAGACCGTGCAAACATGGGGGGATGAAGGCAGGGGGAGCATCGTGCGGGAGAAGGGGAGAAGCAAGCCCCTTGGGGTGTGCGCTGCCAATGCTCAGGTGCCCATGGGCCAGGCCAGCTCAAGGTACAGCTCTGCTGGAGCCAGGACGCTGAGCTGACCCACCGCTGGGGTTTGGATCTTGACTGCAGTGCACTCCATCCATGTGCCCCGGGAAAGCAATGTGGCTTCTCTGTGTCTCATTGTTTCTTTATCTATGAAGCGGGCATGCTATTGGTAACACGACCCTTCTCAGGGTTGTCCTGAGCATCACCAAAGTCACTACATGAGCGGTGCTTCGGCCATCCTGGCACACCGTGAGTCTGCAGCGCTCACTCCACTCACAGGACCTGAGTCACGCTTCCCAGCAGCCCTCGGAGGAAGGACTAGTGGAACCATTTCCAAGGCAGCAAGCCAAGGCACGGGGAGGTGGGGTAAGGGGTTCAGAGCCGCCTGGCGGGTAGAAGCCGACTGTAACCCAGGCCACAGCTTTGACTCAGACACCGAGACCCTCTCCACGGCCCTGCAGGCACCGCACATACACACGACGTAGGAGGGAGGCTTGGCCAATCCAGGCCCCTGATGACCAGGAGGCCAACGGCAACTCCTACCTTTTCACCTGGGTCACCTTTCAGTCCTGGGAGGCCCAGTGTGCCTTTCTCTCCCTGCGGTGAAAGATGAAATTAGAATACACCAGAACTCAACACCTGCCTTTTGCACATAAGAGCAAGTGGACCTTGGGCAAAATCCCTTTTTTCTCTTGCTCTCCTCTGGCCTTATCAGTAAATGCCAAGGTGAAGCGCAGCTCCGAGGGCTTGCCGTCAGTTAGGGGTGAAGCACCTCCTCCCCATCGGGCACCTGACATGATGCGCCCACCCGTTCCCATCCACTTCATCTGAAGATCTTCCACCCTTGCCGACTGATCGCTCAGTCCCTGTCCCTTTGCTGCAGCGGACAGACCGGAGCAGCCTGAGCCCCTTCCCTTCCTCTTCCGTAAACCTGGCCAAATACTCCCAGACCCCAGCCCAGACCACCCATTGCCCCAGGGACTGAACCCCAGAGGGGGCTGCTTTGTGAGAGCACAGGTGCAGTGCCACCACTTACCCGCTCTCCTTTCTCTCCCCTCACGCCCGGGAATCCTGGAGCTCCCGGGAGACCGGCCTCTCCCTGTGGAAACAACAGGATGCCTCTGTGCACTGGGCTCTCGGTGAGGAGGCTCTCCTGTGGGCCACGCCACGCCCCAGCCGTGTGCTCTTCCCTTCCTGCTCTCCAGCCCCCAGAGAGCTCTAGCTCAGCGGGGCTGACGCGGAAAGCAGTGATTCTAGAGATTTCTGCTCACTGGGGCGTCTCCAAGCTCTTTCTCACTTCAGCCGTTTCTTCACCAGGAACCCATTCTGCCTGTCTGGGGGTTTCCTCCTCCTCCTTGTCCTTTAGGACAATTATCACTGCCTCGCCACCTTTCCTGACATCCCCCAAGTCTGAACGAGGAGCTCTCTCCTGCCCTCCCACCCACACCTGCCACCACTCATTGCACCTGTCCCTGGCTCTTGGTTGATGGTTGTGACCCCAACACAGCGATGGAGGTGTAAGACATGCTGATAATCATTGGGTAAGTAAATGATTACATGAGATGAACGTAGTGAGCCCCCAGAGGAGAATGGATACAGGCCTAGGGCATAATAATGAATGAATGCATTGAATGAAGAATGAATGAATGAATGAAGGTATGAACAAACAGACCTTCTCTCCAGGTCGGCCCGCCAGGCCCTGCTCCCCAACTTCTCCCTGGAGACAGAATAACAGACACCCTATTATTTTTCACTCACATTTGCAGACGTCGTTCCCCAGTTGGCCCCACACATTCACAGCACCGGCCGGCCACAACTCTGGCTTCCCAAGCACGTGCGTAGCTCTAGGCAGCAGACTCCACACAGCAGTTGGGCTGTGGAAACCCAAGCGTGTGGCATTTCTAGAGGGAGGGGCCCCACACTCTCTCATATCCTCTCTCACTTCCCCCAAAATAAACCTCTGCTAGAATCGCCCTGACAGCATTTACACAGGTGAGTCCATTCATCCTGAATCTAAAAGTGTATGATTTGGAACGAGGGGCCCAAACTGTGCCTCGAAGGTCCATCCCACTCGGAGCTGTTAGCACACATTGTAGGGAGCCCAGGCCCCATGCTGGGTCCAGCGATGAAGGAGAAGTCGTTCATGAGCATGTCCACACTGGTCGCTGTCCCATGGTTGCTGTCTGGACTTTTTGGAAAACACAGGCAGCCCCGTGGTTAGAGGTGGGGGAGAGCTTTATGTTTCCTCTCTCATGGTGTGTTACAATAAAGGCAGGTCTTGGGTGAAATTCTGGTAAACATCCAAACTTATATCAGAAAGCAAACCCCCAAATATACACAGGTCCTAGCAGCTTGGATGCAGTTTTGTCCTCAGCCATTCGGTTCCTGACTAGCATTTTGTGGTCATGTTGAAGTGGGAGGCACAGGACCAGAGGGGCTTGGTCCCTGGTCCTAGGACATCTGGCTGCTGTGTTAACCAGATCCCTACAAATTACTGATGCAAATGTGTGTGGAGGGTAGTGGGGAGGGACTATAATTTCTAACTTAGGATGTGTCTTGAGAAGCACTAACTTCCTGAATGACAATTTCTAACACCCATGATGCTATTGAGCAGAACCTCAGTGTAGATTTCCACAAGGAAATGTGGTTTTCTGGTAAATGAATGGACACATAAATGAATAAATGAGCAGGTACGAATACACATAATGATTTTTCCCCGCAGCCGTACCAGACTCAGCTGGTTGTGAAGGCTAACATTACCACCACGTCTCAGAGAGGAAGGTAAGAAAGAAAGAAAAAATAACCCACAGCATTGGTTAGCATTAAGCAATTAAGCACACATCTGATGCTATAGCTCTGAGGCCACCAGGGGACCCAGCACTGGAGTGAGCACATATAGAAATTCTCCATGCATTCCGATCCCCCATGAATTCCCACTATTTACAGGCACAATTAGGAAGAACTTCTCTAACCAGAATTGTGCAAATACCTGCCACTCAAACTGTCACTTTAAATCTGCTAGGATGATTACAACTTAGCCATGGGAATTGCTGCTTACGTGCTGAGAAAGGCGCTGTGCATCTGGGTTTGGTGAGAAGGCATTTTGAAGAGCCTCAGAAGTGTCCCCTGAATTCGTGCCATGAACCCTAAGTCAAAAGCAGGGTGGACGGAGGGCTGGATGGTGTCTTGAATTCTTGATCTGTGCACACTGCAAGCCAGCTGCATTCCCTGATGGACTCAGAAACTCGCTGTCTACAACTTACCCGTAATCTTGGGAGATGCTTATCTTCAGTTGGGCATTTTGTCAAAAAAAGTAACAAGACCCCAGACCAGATCCTTTTTGAGGCTACAAAGGATGTTGTAAAACTACTATAACTGCAAAAATTCAGTTTTGAACTTCCTAGAGCCATGTTTTACACGTATTGCACTAGAAATCGGGCAAAAACACCACATGTGAGCCGGAGTAGTGGGCTTCTCTGTTCAAATCTTCCAGCCATTAGAGATCACCAGAAATATAAAACACGCAGATGGAAAGACCACAGAAATCCCCAAGAGCACCTCTGAGTTCAGCTCAACACTTCTTGAGATCAGTGGCCGCCTTCTGCAGACCCATGCATGGGGGCGAGCCTGCTTCCAAAGACCACCAGACACAATGTTGGAATTCACATGCACAAACCCAGGACTTGCCATTTTACAAATTTGAGAAAACAGAACTCTTAAGGTGTGGTTCACACCATAAAATCTACCAGGTCAAGTCAGCCAACCTGTGCAAATGTGTTAAGTCCTTTCCGGAAAATGACAGAATTTCAACCAAATGCTGAAAGGTTGCCTGGGTGCTTTTAAGACCATGAGATTCACCCCACACAAGCACCTCCGGGTGTGCATGGACACAGCTTGGTAAATTACTTATTATTGTATTTCAACGATTTGGGGATCATCATAGGTATTTTTTTTAAATGCATATGTTGCTTCTTAAAATACGAAGGAGCACAGTCTTTTAAGTGGCAAGGGGACAACTCACTGGGCACTAAGGGGGGCATGAAGCTGAGCCTCTTGCACCTGGAATCCTGACAACAGGAGGTTTCCTAGTGGACCTGGGGAGGTTCTTTCCACATCTAAATCAACCTGGGTGTGCTTGACTTTACCAGGTGTGTTTTAATCTGTGCTTTTCCTGCTCCGTTTTCTGTTGGTCTTCTAAAGAACAATCACTTTATGAAACAATGAGGCAAAGCCAGGGCCCCACATCTGCCCAGGAACACCTTCCCTGGCCAGCAAGGTGATCGGAGTCCTGCCTTCCACAGGGGCAGGTGTTGAGTTCAGGCCACTGCTGTGCTCTTGCTCGGCTGAATTTGATATCCATCTTCCGTAGAGTAAACCTTTACTGAGCACCTGCCGAGTGCCTGACCACAGGTGGGAATGGGAGAGCATAGGTGACAGAGACCCAGTCAAGGGTGCTTCCCTTGACTAGTTCATAACCCAGCAAAGTGCAGGGCACTGATGAGGGGGCAGCGCCCTGGCAATCTCCTGTCCCCACAGACTCCCCTAGAGCCACAGCACCTGCACACATACACACCACACACACACCCCACATACACACTGACACGCACCACACACACACACCCCACCCACACACAGAGCACCATGCACACATGGTCCAGCCCTCTCTGCTTGGTGCTCACTGCATTCTGAGCCCAGGCCAAAGCTGAGATCTGAGCTCAGGGCCTAAAGACAAAATAAGACCCTGTAGTCCATGATGTGGGGCTCTGAGGGACGGCCATCCAAACCCCCACAGGAGGTGCCCTGTCCAAATGCAATGGGGAGTGGCCTCTGCCTCTCCCATAGCCCCTGGCCAGGCATTAGGGCGTGCCAGTGGGGAGGGGAGGAGGGACACAGACAGACAGACAGGCAGACAGCGAGAAGGCCCTCTCGCTCATCGCTGCCAGGATAAGCTGGACAGTGACGAGTTCTTCCCAAGGCCACAGCTACAGGTCTCCCTAGAAACCCACTCGCCCCTGCTCCCTCTGTCCTAGGCATGGTGTGACGCTTCCCACCAGGTGTGGCTATCCCTGTCGGAGCCCCCACCCTGCCCTCACCCCTTCCAACAGCCCCATGTTCATGGCGCTGCCAGACCCCCGCTGACAGTCAGTGCTCACACCATCCGCTGTGGTTCACACAACCCCAAACACACCGTGCAGCAGAACCCACTGGTGGGGAGGAGATGGGATCCATACCCTAGGGCCGGGTTTTCCAGGCAGACCGCCTTCTCCTCTCTCTCCTGGCTGGCCCTGTAAGGAACACACAGAGAGGTTGGCAGGAGAGTGCTGGGCTCGGGGAGTCCCACTCAGCACTCGTCACAGGCTGGTCAAGGCGGACAATCACTGCTTTGGTGGTGTTGAGCTCCTTCACTCTGCGTGACCACAGTGACCAAAAACGGCGGCTGGTACTACCTCTTAGATTCCATGTTCCATGCCTCTGCTTTTGTTTAATTTTACAAAAATGTCACTGAGTAGAAAAGGTGCTTTCCTCTCACTGAGAGACTTGGGGTACGGGAGATGTTGTGTGAATGATTTTGAGAATACGAAATACTGGGTTCGCCCTTTCCTTTGTTGTGAAAGACAAGGGAGAAAAGATGGAGACTATTCACATAAATACCCATAAAATGAAGTTAAATCCATACTTATTCAGTATTTGGTCTTGAAAAAGTTGAGTTTCTAAGTTACTTATTGAAGAGGATGATGGATGTCCTCATAATATCGAATAGCTGCCTTTCACGGACTGTTGCCCCACACACTGAGCGTATGTGTTTGGTAGGAAAGAATCAAATTCACTGGTGGAAATATTTATTGTGTGGTCTTGTAGCTGTTCATTTGCCATGTGTGAACTGGGAATTTGCTTCCCAATTTTATGATACTTAACCCCAGACTCTTTTCTTTTCTTTTCTTTTTTTTTAAAGATTCTATTTATTTATTTGACAGAGAGAGACACAGCGAGAGAGGGAACACAAGCAGGGGGAGTGGGAGAGGGAGAAGCAGGCTTCCCGCCGAGCAGGGAGCCCAATGTGAGGCTCGATCCCAGGACCCCGGGATCATGACCTGAGCCAAAGGCAGACGCTTAACGACTGAGCCACTCAGGTGCCCCACCCCAGACTCTTTTCTTAATGATCCTACCATAAGGAGCCCCACCAGAATATTTTTAAAATTAAAGTCTCTTATGTTAAGCATATCTGAAAGTTGTTCCTCCCTGCAAATATGTAACATATTTCTAACAGCTTCGTTTTAAAGCCTGAGGCTTCCAAATCCTTCCCCAGTTACCTTAGCAGAAATAAAGGACTTGCCCACGTCTGACCTGGTGAATCCCAACATTCCCGAGTCCCGAGCCCAGGGTGAGACAATCAGTGGATTTTAGCATTCACCAACGATCCAACATCTCTTTCCTCCTGCTCTTTGGGTCCTAAACTCCTGCCACCCCCCTGAACACCAACCTTGGGTCCCGGCAGGCCTGGTGCTCCATGCTGCCCATCCTTTCCAGGTGGGCCCTGGGCAAGAGGGAGAAAACAGAACAAAATCAGAGGCCTGTTTAGGGCGCATTGCACTGAGTGGCTTCTACCCAGGAGCTGCTTTGTCGCCAGCAGCTGGGGCATCCCAGGGCACTCGCTCGCCAGCGTGCTGTGGTCTCTGTGGGACCGGGCTGTCCCCCACACTGCCTTATGAGGGGGATGGCCCTCACCCTCTGGCCGGTGTCCGGTGACTCTGGACCTGTGTGGTCAGCGAGAGGAGGCAGGACCCAGATGGTCAGCTGATTGGCTCACGGTCCTTCTCTACCCCTGCTTCCTGCTTCCTCCAGGAAGAACAATGCCCATCTTGTGCCCACTCTCTCTGCAAAATCTCTGCCAACATTTCCTCCCTTTCCAGTCCTGGTTTGGAATTCGTCAAGTCCTCCTTTATTTCTAAGGACGACACTGAGGGGCTCCATGTCCTAGTTCCCTACAAGCAGCCTCCTCCTCCCCCAGCCCCTTTTGACCAGGTCACGACAGGTGGTGTCCTGGGCAAGGGCAAAAGGCTCAAAAGTCCCCGCAGCCTCCTGGCTCCACCTTCCATTACTCCAGACCTGTTTGCTCTGCTGCTTTTTCTCTGATCTTAAGTGACCTATCAGGTGCACACACACACCCCCATGATAGCTATGAGGAAAATCCTTTCCCCACAAAATATTGTCCATGTTATTACTTTGGCAGCTGGAAGTGCTATTCCAAAGTCATTATTATTTTAGTAAACCTGGTAATTTTTCTGGCAAGAGGTCCCCGGACACCCAACTAAAGACTTCTGTGTCCTTGCGTCTCTAGCCTGGGCTGGGGGCCAATTGGGAGGACAGTCCCATGTTCCCAGAGCAGGGGTCCCAGAGTCAAGACCCCTGGAAGGGCAGGAGGAGGTGCTCCTCTGGGGGCTGAGGGCACTCGGGTCCATGGGAGTCTGGCCTCGTCGAAGAGCAAACACTAAAGCCAGAAGCATTGCCTCAAACTGTCAGTGGCCATGACCTCACGCTCTACAACACAAATGTCTTCTTGGCAACGGCGTTTTCCTCTTCCAACGACTCTCCCGCCTCTCCTGAATGTTCAACCACCACGCATACGTGTTGATGAACCCCTTAGATCAGATGTGATTGTTAATGTGTTTGAGCTTTCCTCTGACACTGTCACCTGAGTACACTGTTCGCTGGGGATGCCGCAGGTGACCGTGTGCTCATGAGTGTTCGCTGGGGACGCCGCGGGTGACCATGTGCTCGTGAGTGTCTGCTGGGGACACTGCAGGTGACGTGTATCCGTGAGAGTTCGCTGGGGACGCCGCAGGTGATTGTGTGTCCATGAGTGTCCATTGGGGACGCTGCAGTTGAGCAGGTGTTTCAGGTTTGGATCAGGCCCCCTTAGAGTGGGCATCACACCCCTGCATGGACGTCCATATCCATCGGTATTCTACAGAGCTCAGAATGCCGCCATTCTAGCCATCAGCCCCTGTCACCTGCAGGCCTTGATGTACAGCCACCAGTGGATCTGCCAAAGGTCCAATGACAAGGGGGCACCGCTGCTGGACCTACACAGTCTCAGTTACCGCTTTTACCTTTTCTCCGCTGTCTGCATCCCCCTCCAGGGCTGGGGGTTCCACTGGCTTCCCCAGTCCCTGGCCCTCGGGAGAGACAGCCAGCTGTAGGGCAGTATCTTCCAGTGAAGGGAGGCCTCGTGTCACCCACAGGTCTATGAGGATGACGGCGGTCCTGTGGTGTCACCGGCCACCCCCACCACTGGGCCCTGCAGAGCGTAGGGCCCCAACTAGGAGACACACCCTGCTTCCATGGCACACCCATTATGCACATGCAGACAGGAAGGTTGCTGAGCCCCAGCCTCAGGACTTAAAAGACAGGAGAAGGCCCCCAGATCCCCAGGATCTTCTGAGTTCGGGAGTGAGGAAGCGCAATGAGGACAAGAACAGGGAGAGTCCTGCCATGTCTGTTACTTCTGCTGCCCCCTGCACGTGTCCCGGAGGCACAAGAAGCCACATTTTAAACAGCAAGGGCTTCTGAATTTGCATCTGGGAAAGGAGACCAGAGGTGGTGGCCTGGGGAGAGGGTGCCCCCATCTGCACCCTGGCTGGGGCCCCGTGGGGAGCAATCCCAGGGGACTGACCTCATGGAAGGCACCACAGGAGGAAAGGGTCAGGCGCCAGGGCCTCAGTCCCCCTGCCAGGGGAAGAAAGGGCACAGCGAGTGGCCAGCAGCCCTGCTGGCTGGCTGGAAGGGCCCAGCCATCCGCAACATAGACCAATGGAGGACAGGGAAGCATGGGGGTGGGGACACTCCGGGACACTCACCGTTGGCCCGAGGTGCCCAGGTTTTCCTGGGAAGCCAATCTCTCCAGGTAAACCCTGAGAAGGGAACCACATGGAAACGGTCAGTCTGGCCTCTGTGGAGCATCAGGGCCTTTTCCCCAATGCCCTGCCTGGCACTGTCTAAGGCCTCTGGCTCTGATGAGGACACGCAGCGGCAGATACACCTCAGGGCCTCTGAATGCCCTTACTGAAGGCCACTGTGGAGCACAGAGTTGTCACTCCGTGTCTGGTCTGCATTCAGGGCCACCACCGCATCGGCTCCAACCTGGTAGGATGGGCAGAATGGCCTCCCTGGGTGCTGGGTGCTGGGTCTGCCCCACCCTCCCCCTCTGCCCACAGGGGCCCTTTCCCAGCTGCACAGAATTGTGTGTTGGGAGGATGTGACCAGTGTCTAGTCTCAGCACCAAACCACAAACCAGTAATGGGCATCCCCAGACTAATATACCTCCTTCTACGTGTCTGTCTTAGAAGCAGCCAACCAACCTGCTACATGAGCTCAAGAGGTATTTCTAGTCTCCTCTCAGGGCCTGAAAGCCCAGAGGCTAGAAGGTGGCTGTAAGAGTCCTCCTCGTCTATGCCTTTGCTCTCCTCTTGGACGAAGGACAAACAGATGGCCACACACAGAGATGTTCTTATTCCCACGGGCCACAAAACCCTCCCCTAAGTGCCCCTGCAGAAGAAAATCAAAGCCACACTTACCGGGGGGCCTCCGGGTCCAGGGGGGCCTGGGACGCCAGGCGGTCCTGGAGGGCCCTATAAAGAAAGAGCAGGGCATGGGTTACAATCGTGCGTGGAGCAGCCTCCTGGCGACAATACCTTAGAGGGGAGGAGGGAGGGGGACATGGTGACCCCGTGAGGCCTCATCGTCGCAATGCTTTATTTTCAAACAGAGAAAGAACAAAAGCAAAGAGAAAAAACATCTGAAGTAAAATCTGCAAAACGTTGACACCTGTCATACTTGGGTGATGGGTACATAACTGTTATGTTGTCTATTCTTTCCATTTAAAATACTGGAGTATTTAAAATAAATACATATGTGCCTGCATGTTTACACACATGTACACACACACACATGCACATGCACACGCAGAGTGGAATAAGCCAGTAACAAAGATCTTGCAACACAGTGGTTTCCCAGCACTAGTCAGCATGGAATCACGGGGCGTGAATGACATGGGCCTCCTGCCCCAGACCCCTGATTCAGTAGGGTCTGGGGTGGGGCCACGAGCTGGTTCTCGTGAAAGCTCTCTGGACGATTCTATGGAGACCAGTCTTGACACCCACTCTGCAGCTTCATTCATTCATTCCCTACACCGATACTCGGGGCACCTTCCCTGGCCAGAAACAGACGCAGGTCCGGCCCCACAAGCAGAACAGAACCGCAAGCCAGAGCTCCCGCCGGCATGCGCCCCGGTGGGACTGAGGGTGAGGGGTGCGGGTGGGGAGGACAGAAGCACCGGGCCAGGTCATCCTGTCAGAAACAGGAAGTTATGGGCCTCTGGCCGTCGCACAGGTCCAGGATCATGGAGAGGGAGAGGAGCTGAGAATCCTAAGTAGTCACAGGTTCTGGAGAGCCCCCCGCCCAGGACCCACTCATTTCACAAGGTCCAGCTACTACTCCATGGATTAAGAATCCTCAGCGGCGCCACAGTCCAGACGATGACCTTCTTGCCAACGGCACTGTGCACCCTTCCAGGCCCTTCCCCCACCTCCCCCTCTGCACCCTCACACCGGTCACTGCCAAGTGGGGCCTGGCACACGTTCTCAGAGACGAGCTCTGGCTTTGTTGCTCGGGTCTCTCTCCAGGTATGCGTTCCCTCCTTGCCCCCCTTCTCCATGCCTCCACCTCTGACGCTCTCCAGTTCCACTGGTCTCCATTAATCACTCCCTCCTCCATGCTCAAGGCTGGTATCACCGTGTTCATCTGACTCACATGCCCTCTGAGCCGGAGGCCCCTCTTGTTCCTTCTGCATCTGTCACAGACACAAACCCAGCCCTTGGTATACAGCAGGTGCTCAATAAATGTTTGAAGACTTCAACTGAATTTAAGGGGCACTAAGGAGAGAGCTGTGCGTCCAGGGAGAATGATGCCACGTTGCCACTGGAGGGCGATAAATACTAACAAGTGGCTCCCTTGGCCGTTGCCTTGTCTCCCACTGGGGGCGCACGTGAGTCAGCAATGGGCGCAGACATGGAATTTTTGGGCAGCATAGGCACCTTGGGGTCCCTGCAGCTGCTCAGTTCCGGTGCATCTTTGGAGGTAGCATCTACTTTTGTTGGGAGATGTGTGCTTGAAGCAGACACAATTGAGGGGCCCTCCAGAGCGGGACGGTGGCCTGGGCAGGGTCCTCCCTGCCACATGTGGGTCCAGGAAGAGCACGGAGAAGGCTCGTGCCCTCACCCCCTACTGCCATACAGACCCACCACCTGGCTCACCGGCTCAGCTCTGCTCGCCTCTTGGCCAATCAACGGCCCTGCTGGTGACACTCCCAGGACCCCCTCCAGAAGGCACGTTCCAGGTGACCTGCTCGAACTTCAAGATGACCCCTGGGGTCTCATACTCCCTCCACACCACATGGCTCCTCTGAGTCCCTCCTCTGCTTGCAATCTGAACACATCAGCCTTCCTCCCTCCTTACACTCCAGGGCCCGTGATGGTCCCTGGAGTGCTTCATGCACTATCAAACAGATTCCTCCGGGAAGCTGGCCTCCTGGCTAGCTCGCTCCTCTGACTCTGTTTCCCCTTCCTCCTTTGCTTCTTGCAACCCCCCTGCAGGATGCTGTGACCTCACAGCATGCTAGAGTAAGTGGATCGCTAGTGAGCATCTACTGGAAACTAAACCTCCTTATCTGGCGATAATGAAAACTGAGACCCAGAGAGGGTAAGTGCTCCACCTGAGGCCAAAGGATCCCGATAGGCTGGCTGCTGCAGAATCACTCAGAAAACTCGTTACAAGTACAGTACCGGGCCCTTGTTTGGACTCTGAGACAGGTCTGGCACAAGCCCAAGGGGTCAGGGACTTTGGAAACATTCCCCCAGGGATTCTGAAGCGCTGTCAGGTCTGGGAATCACTCACCTAAAATAACTCCAGGTTATTTATATTCTAACTGCGAGAATACTAGAAGCACAATGAGAGAAGCAGGGACCCATGCAAGGAGGAAGCAGAAAACACAGATGTAGGAGAAGGGCCAGGGCAGGGGCGGGGGGTGGCCACCCCCCACTCGGTGCTTCATCTGCCTTGCACTTTATACCCTCTGTCTCATTTCTGTCTGCCACCAATCCTGCGAGGTGGGTCTATTCCATCCCATTTTACACAGGAAGAACTGGAACTCGGGAGGGAAACTGATATGCAACAAACACATTCAGACGCAAGGACCCTGGTCGCTTCATCTGCCATCCCCTGTACTCACCCCTGCAGAGTGTCTACGTAGCTTGGGAACGCAGGTCTGAGCCCTCTGCCCCAGCGCCCCCTCGACAGTGTGCTCTCCTAAGACTGTGTGCGTATTAAGTGGGACCAGAACTTTCAATACGGGCTCAACCATGTCTGATCCACCTCCTTTGTAAGGACCGACAGCACCTGGTTCATTGCTATGCACACAGTAGGGGCTTAATAATGACCTGCTTGTCTGATGCCATAAACTCAGGAAAAAGAGCAAAATCCCACACGGTAATTAAACTCAGGAACTGTAGTGGCCGTTTG
Source organism: Phoca vitulina (assembly GCF_004348235.1). Taxonomy (NCBI): domain Eukaryota; kingdom Metazoa; phylum Chordata; class Mammalia; order Carnivora; family Phocidae; genus Phoca; species Phoca vitulina. The sequence goes on from NW_022589721.1 coordinate 30,881,278, forward strand.
CAGAGAGAAGCTGAAGCCTGAGGCAGTGCAGACAGCCGCCAGAGGGTCTGGGGAACGATTTCCAGCTGGGGGCCACATAGAGGGCGCAGGGTGTTCGCCCCCAGACTCCTCTCACGGACAAGGAGCACCTTGTAAGTCCAGGTGAGAAACACGTAGTGAGGAAGGAAACAGCAATCAGGACCCAAAGTCAGCCCGCCCACTGCTGGTGCCCCGGGGACCCTGCTCAGAGGGCCTCACCGTGCCTTCTGACGACCATGCGGGGACACAGGGTGGGGGCAGAGGCTCTTCTCAGCACAGCCGCCTGGCCTTGGGAGGTTCTGATGTCCACATCCTGGAAGGCTGCGCCCAGCCTCCTCCAGGGGACCAGACACCTCTCGCAGAGTGGACCTCCACTCTGGGGGAGACTCAGAAGGTCTCGGATACGGCCTCTGGTGAGCCGCGGGGGAGGGTCAGTGGGGCAGGAATGGGGCCTGGGGAGGACCTGGCCACGTGGGCCCATCAGCCTGGAGGCCAGGGATGGCCGTTCATACCCGGAACTCCCCCGACAGAAGACAGAAGCGCCTACTGTATGCCTGGCCTTCTATGAGGCCTTTACACCTATGGCCCCATGACCCTGTATCGGTCCCTGTTTATTGCCAGTCCCTGCGCTTGGGGTCCAGCACACGAAACCCCCATCTGCTAGTTCCCAGCCAGATGTCAAGTCCCTTGCTTTATGAAGGTCCAGTTCCCCGGTCTCTAAGGTGGAGTCATGAAGCCTCCATTCCTCGAGATTGAACATGGTAAGGCAGACAGGACAACATGCCCACTGCCACCCCCTGGGGGGGGGGGTTATTACTGTTTTGGCCTCCTGCATGGCGCGAGCCCCCGCAGGAAGTCTGAGTCAGTGTGAAGGGGCGAGTCAGAGGAGGGCGGGGAGAACGGGGGTGAGGGGTGGTGATGGTTCCTACCTGGGCTTTTGAAGTGGGGACAGCAAGAACTGGTCTGCCCTGGGATATGTTTTGAAGGCCAAGTTGACAAGATTTAACAGCAGTTAGGGTATGTGACGGGAAGAGAAGCAACAAGGACCGCCCCCCCCGCCCCGACTATGTTGGCCCAGAACAAGCAGGAAGCTGGTGGCGCCATCGGCCAAGATGGGGAAACCGGCAGGGCCACAGCTGGAGGATGAGGGGGGCATCCATGGCTTTTCTGCAGGACGTGAAGTGTGGGATGCTCGTGCAGTTCTTTTAGGACGTGGGAAGACTGGGAAGATTGCGACGCAGACCCAGACCCAGCGGCCGGACTGTCAGAGAAACAAAGGTCTGTCCTGTCAGAAACCTAGAGAAGAAGTGCTTCAAGAAGGAAGAGACATGGGGCGCCTGGGTGGCTCAGTTGGTTAAGCGACTGCCTTTGGATCAAGTCATGATCCTGGAGTCCCAGGATGGAGTCCCACATGGGGCTCCCTGCTCAGCAGGGAGTCTGCTTCTGCTTCTGACCCTCTCTCCTCTCGTGTTCTCTCTCTCATTCTCAGATAAATAAATAAAATCTTTAAAAAAAAAAAAAAAAGAAGGAAGAGACACGATCATTTGGGAGATGGGGCAGGACGAGCCCGGAGATTGGACTCTGTCTGCGATCAGCACTCAGGCGCCGCCGGCCTGGGAAGGAGCTGTGTGGGGGCGTGCAGAGAAGAATGCAAACGTGAATGAACTTGGGGGAGATGCAGAGTCACAGAGGACGCTGACCTGGAGGGGAATCACGGAGGGCCACCTCAAAGCCCACTCCCCACTTCACCTTCTTCAGGAAACCCAGGCAGGAGTTCAGGCATCCTTGACCCTCACAGTGTTTCTGACCAAGGGCACAACTTCTTGTCTGCTCTTCTAGTATTTGAATTACAGACCATAAATTAGGTTACTTTAAACTAAAGCTATTTGACTATGAATACCTTTATTGGTGGTAGTAATGATGGTATAAAGAGATTAAAAAATAGGGCTTTGGTTTTGGGGGGCCTGGGCCCAACGCTCGGTCGCCTCACACAACCTCCACGGACTTGGGCAACGTACTTCCGCTCATGCCTCGGTCTCCACAGCTGGAAGAGAAAGGCTGGAGCCCTTTGCTCTCAGTGCAGCGTGGATTCACGGGGGCGTGGACGTGAGCCCAGCACACCAGAGGTTACACAGTGTTGCTCCACTCTCTTCTCCTTTTCCCATTAATAAAAATATACAAATAACCAGTTAATCTAATCATTACCGAGACCGACAAGTTAGCTAACAGATTCGAATGTTAACAACACAATAATGATGGTTCTAATTGTTATCAACAAAAACAACGAAGTTGTAACTCTTGATAAAAATGAACCGCTCGGTCTAATTAGTATTAATGAAATAGCATTTGATCCTTCTAATTCGATGGTGGTGATGCAGCTCTTTGACATGCTCCATAATGACAATGATGGTGCAAAAACAACCAATTAACCTAATTATCATTAATAAAGGAATGGCAAATACTTATCCCCAATAACCACCTAGTTCCAATTGGCATAGATTCATGAAGCTGGATGGGACTTGAAGATGGATGAAAATTACCTGCACCAATTAGCATGGCACTCACTCGGCTTATATGGCTTAGAAATGTTTGCTTTTGGGAGGGTTTCATAATCTGTGCGTTCTCCCCCTCCGGATGTGGCTCCTGGGGGCAAAGCTGTAATGACTACCTACCTCAGCAGATTTCTGTGCAGAGGGCTGGAGCCACAAGCCCACCCCGCCATCCATCTCTGGGGCCAGCCCCTCCCCTGGCTACCAATCCAAGGGACATCTGTCCATCCTGACGGCCACACCAAACAGTTCTCCCTTTGCAAACACTTGACCAGATGAGACACAGATTTCCATTTTTCCTAAAAGGCTCTCAGGATACAAGAGCCACTGTCTACAACATCATGGATGTGTCTATTTATTCTAAAACATGCCAGCAGGTGAAATTTTTTTCATCTTGGAAAAGAGGTACCCAAAGCATCTTCCAGGATGCTGGCCCCCCTGGGGCCTAGTGCACTCTGCGGTGAATTAAAACCTTAATTCCTTAGGTTTTATATGGGATCCACATTCTTTTCTCACAGGTGGTTCTAAACAACAGTCGCAATTATGTATGAACACTAAAGAGCGTCTGACAATGGCAGAAACAAAACACACTTTATCTCCCTTCCTTCTCATCAGAGCAGAAAACCTTACAGCAGAAGCAACCTGGATTTTCCAGCTCGGCGTAAGTGGGAGCCCCCTCTAGGTCCTGAGAGAGGCTGACTAGCTCACCTCTCACCCAGAATCCAGCTCCCTGGACTGTCTTCTCGACCTGCAAGTCTCTCTGCCCCACTAACATATGGCTCCTCCAGGCACGCACAGTGGCAGCCATATTTCACACCCCACTCCGATTCACAGAGCTGAATCGGGCACACAGTGGGTCCTTAATAAATCCTCGTTGAATGGATGACCCAGTGAATCTCTGAACAAGAGGAACTGCGGCAACGGCCAGGAAAGGTGAGCATGCAGCTTGTTGAGAGGAGGGAACCAGAGGAGACAGCCAGAAGTCTGCCCCAGCAGCCTCTTAGATTGGGGGTGGTTGGATGCAACGCAGCTTAGGGTCCACTGGGCAGTGATCCGATCAAGATGCTGGCAGTCCACACTATAAGCTCTACGTTGTCTGGCTCTGAACCGCTGAGATCCCCAGATATATCAGAGTGCCCTATTTCTGGCAAAAGTCCTGCTGTGGAGAGCCTGATCATATTTATATGTATGGCATCCAGCTCAATGCCCGGCATTCAGTAAACATTCAATGAAGAAAAGTGATTTCAAAGTTAAAGTGAAACGAAGGACTGTATTTTCCAAGGTAGCAGGAAAAAAAAAAAAGTTGTAGGTAGGGGAAAAAATTGTAGCTTAAAGTAATTTGATGGAGCTGCATGTGTGCCGAATTTTTGAAATACACAAGCTTTGCTCGCTGGAAAGCAAGGTAATAAAACAAATGCAAAAGCACTCTATTTTTCACTATTAACATCAAAATGCCACAGTGAATGTGGAATCTTTAGAAGCCCATGAATTATGATTGATTTTATATTCCCTTATTGCATGCCGTCTCCGGACTGAACAGGAAGTGCCAAAGTGAGGTCTGACATCGAAGGCAAGGCGCCCATCACTCCCTAGGACCCTTTCCATGTCAGTGAGCAGTAAAAGTGGGTTTGGGAAGCGCAGAGAGCCCCGTCTCTGGGGTGGGTGCCTCCCTGCTGGTGCCCGACACATGCAGAGGGAGGTGTCCAGGAACAGGTGGGTGCTGAAGCCCACTGCTTGCTGCAGCTCAGGGGAGAGCCAGAGGGACCAGCCCATTAACATCCCTGCTGGCTCCCACTGCCACCGGAAGAACAGGACAGCATCCCCACCTGGTGCCCCCCAGGCCTCGGGGACCTCATCACCTGGGCCACATCACTGCTCTTCTCTCCAACTAGAGTGTTGCCCTCCTTTTGATTTTTATTGGTATTTCTCGCAAGTGGCATAACTCAAGTTCAGAAGGTTAAATAACTTGCCCCAACTTTGCCCTGGCCGCAAAGTGGTGAGGCTGGGATTGGAACCCGGCCTCTGACTCCCCCCCCACGGTACTCTTCTCACGAGTTTATTGATCCAGGGAGGGCTGGGAGGAAGCTTTGATGCGGGAGGCAGAGAGAGAGAGAGAGCGTGAAGTGCAATCTGAGCACCTGCACCCACCAGGCCCCGGCTCCCGGCGCTCTCCCACTTTGTCCACACTAAGGTGGGGCTCATCGTGATGCAGCATCTACAAGTAAGGGGGACTGAGAGGGTTCGGGGCCAAGGTCACCTGGGGAGTGAGGCAGGCATCTGCTTAGCAGCCGGTGGCCCTGAGCAAGTCTCTCTGGACCTGGGAGTCTCGCCCCGCAAAGTGGGAAATGATGGTGACCCTGAGTCGGTCGATCTAGCGGGTGGCTGTGGGGTCCACTGCACGTGTGACAATGTGAGCTGGACAGAGCTTGGGGCCAGAGGAAGTCCCGGCAGAGCGGAGTCTGAAAGACGGAGGTGGTGAGGGGAGCAAGGAGGAGGAGGAGGAGGGCATCTGGGGAGCGAGACAGCACAGAGCAGAGTGTGAAGGGGGCTCTGACCCCAGCATTTTACAGGTGGGTAAACTGAGGCCCAGAGAGGGGGAGGGAGTTGGGCAATGTCACAGTGTGGAGGAAGTCAGACGCTAGAACTCAGGGGTGTCGTCTCCTAGAGTAGGGAGCCCCTCTGATTGATCTGGTCCCTTGGCCGAGCCCCTTCCAATCCTGAACGCATGGTCCAGCCACCCCGTGCTTAGCGCAATGAGCTCCAGCCCCACGGGGCCTGTCCGCACCTGCACACAGGCTGTGTCCCAAAGCAGCCATCCCTGTAGAGCTGAGCCCCTGCCCGGAAGGCCCCTCCTCCCGCCTCTGCCCTGCCAGCTGCACGCTGTCCATCATCAGACGCCTCGTCCGGGGCACCGCTCCCTTTCTCAGCATGCTGGTCACCATGGTGTCACCACCACCTGCCCTCCGACAGACCGAAATTCCTCCAGGGGAGCACAGGGTGGCCATTCTCCTAGCACAGGAGTGGCAGGCTGAGGGAGCCAGGGCAGACGGGAGGGCAAAGGACCCTCTGAACATTCTTTCTGACGAGCTAACCATACAAGACCAGTTACCAACCTGAGAACTGCGACCCGATTGCTTCTTCCACCAGAGGAAGCAGAGTCACTAGGGAAGGGCGTGCAGAGCTGGTAGTTACCTGTGGCCCCAGCAATCCAGGGGTTCCCAGCGGGCCCACTTCACCTTTCCTCCCCTGCGTACAAAAGAAGAAGCCAAATCAACAGCAGGCAAGTAGCACCCAGAATCTGTGTAATAACACGTCAGTGGAAATGTCCATCTTGATTTCTCAAGCTCGCAGGTGAACAGGGGGCCCCCCACCGGCTGGGATGCCCTCCAAGGGAGCAGTATGGGATTGGGGCTGAAGACTCAGGCTTTGGGGTCAGGCAGGTTCAGCTTTGGATCCCAGCTGCATGACTTAGATGGATTTGCTGACACGTGGCCCAAAGTTTAAAAGGTACAGAAGGGGATACTTGACAAGTGTCTCCTTATCCCACCATCAGCCACTCAGCTCCCTTCTCTGAAAGCAACCAACCCTACCTGACGTTGGCTTGTCTTTCCAGAGGTGTGCTGTGTATAGGCAAGCATCTCACACACACACGCACGCACACACACACACGCACACATTCCCTCGGTCCTCCCTTTTTCTTTACAAACCATAGCACATCCTTCAATCTTCAGATAGCTTTGCTTGTTCCCACTCCCAGCTGACTCGGGGGCATCCTGTGTGAGCACGCGGACAGTCAGCCTGTTCTCATCGCTACACAAGGTTCACCGTGAGGGTGAAGTGGGTTGCACAGATGGGCGGGGCATGGCGGCCACTTCCCGTCTGCCACTGTCAGACTCGACCTGCTGCCATGACCCCGGCGGGTCATTGTGTGGGGCTCACCAACCTCATTAAACCTCAGAGTCCATCTCTCTGGAAGGTAAGGGTGTGCTGGTCGGTTTGAGGTGTCCAGCACACAGTATGTGTCATATAAGGCAGTATCAGGATGACGGAGTGATGCCCTTTTAGTTTCGCTCCTTACAGTTTCCCTCGTGAGGTCAGATCACCCATATGAGGCCTCCCCGTTGCCTCGGTCTGTGCCCAGCCGGGCCCAGGGGGTGTGCCGCTGAGCCCCTCCCCATCCTCCTGTCCACGCTCCATGAGCACTTAGAGCATGCAGAGCCCAGGATACGGCATCTGGGACCCCTCCGTCCCCCACCTCCCAGAAGTGGCCCCATCCACAGGGCAGTGGGGTGACGCCGAGCTGCCGAGCAATCCACCTCCGCGTCAGACAACAGCCACAAAACAAGGCGCCTCTTCCACAGGACGCCGTGGCAGGGTCTCATCGACGCAGCTCAATTCCAGGCTCAGGGATTTACGGCGGCACAAGGCGGAAGTCTAGGTGAGCTGGAAGAGGGAATGTTCTCTAAGGAGCTTCAGATACACTGCCGATGTACATATGTATTTGGTCATTCCCTGCCTGCCTGTCCTGGCTGCGAGCCTTCTGGAAACAAGGCCTGGCTCTGTTTTTGTTCAAAGCTCTCCCCGTGGGCCCAGAACAGTGCCCATCACATGGTGGAAACTCAATAAACATTTGTGGGCTGGCTAAATAAATTGTTGCTTTGGGACTGAGTCTAGACAATGGCAGGGGAAGCAGCCACAGGGGTAGGGAGGGGCTGCACGAGAACAGGAAGGTACAACCTGGTGATCCGTGGGCTTGCAGAGAGAGCAGGCCGACCCGATTCAGAAGCCCCGATCAGCAGGCCCTGAGCCACGGAACACAGCGGCCCGGAGGCGCAGTGAGGCCTAGGTCAGAACTTGTTTCCTGACACTTGTCGGGTAGAATTCAAACTGTGGTCCCAGACACCTTCAGAAATGAGCCAGGCCTGGAGGCATCTGTGTCTGCCTCCATCCTATCCTGCTCTGATGAAGGCAAACATCGGGGAGCTGATCGCAAGAGAGCTAAGAGCTGCTAGCTCCCCTTCCTCAGGGGATGGAAACCAGACATCTTCAATTTGGTATCTAGACAGGCAGCCCCTCCACTTGCTGCCACGTTATTCCACTGAGAGTCACGAGTTATTTACAAGATGAATAAACCATTTTCCCTCAAGGTCGGTGGAATGGCCTGGTGAGGAGCCATCAGAATTCAGAACCTGGGCCAGCAAAGTAACTCTGTTAAGTGGAAGAAACAGAGAAATGGATCATTGACTGGTTAGTACGAAAAGATCAGAGGGAAGCAGGAAGGATGTGAAGGTCTGGGGTGTGGTTGAGCAGGATTACTAACTAATGGGACGATTTGATTGGGGTTAATGCCGGTGTCTCTCCTCAGATGACTCACCATCTTCAGAGGGGGTGCAAGCTCTCAGCAGCTCCCTGCTTCCCTCAAGTTTGGGGACCTTGTGTAACGACACTGCTAATGCTCAGAGGGATGGGCCCCTGAGATGCTCATGAAATCTGTAGGAGGCGTGGAGGCAGGAGTTGCTCCTATACCAGGGAAGTAAAAAGATGTGATCTGGAAAAGGAGAATTATGTGCAGACAGCAGGGGTCCAGGGAGGGAGAGAAAGACAGAAGGAAGAGCACCTAGAGAAGCAAACATCCCGGCATTAGGGTTTCAGCAAGAAGGAAAAAGCAAGAAGGTGGGAAGAGACCATAGGAAAAGAAGAAATTTGTGATCATAGTTGTGGTCACAATGTGGCATCATCTTTCATGGGTCACCCATGAAAGGGCATCACCCACAGAAATATCAGGGTAATGTCTCTGGCCAGCTCCAGCACTCATATTCACATCTTCTCCACCCATAGCATCCGGAGCTGCCCCCAGTGCCCTTCAAAGCCTGCCTGCCTTCCTTCCTTCCTTCCTTCCTTCCTTCCTTCCTTCCTCCCTCCCTTCCTTCCTTCCATCCTCCCTCCCTCCCTCCTTCCCTTCCTTCCATCTGTCTATCTGTCCATCTGTCCGCCCATCCTGCCTGCCTGCCTGCAACCACAGTAGTCAACCCTGCTCACATGCCCAGTACCTTCCCTCCAGATGTTTCTGGGCCAACCTGTGCCTTCTACAAATTTCATTACTTGTCTGTACATTTACCCTATACTGGCAGGCGATCTTCCTAAAGGGAGAAAGTTCTGTCCAAGTTACCTTCTGCCCCTAAAGCAGTCAGAGGTTCCTCCTTATCTGAAAGATGTAACATTTGAGATGTTTTATTTGGAAATCGATGACCCTGTGACACTAACGTGTCTTTTGATCTAGTGTCCAGCATCCATGGTCCCATCCCTAAGCAACAGCTCAAGTGAGCTGCTCAGCTTGGTCCCAAACAACCCCTTAGGACTTCTGGCCTCGGAGAATCGGCTCACGCTGCCACCTCTGTCTGTAAGACCCACACTCCATTTCAACCTGTCAAAATTCTACCCCAGGCCAGTGCCACCTCTTCCATGAAGCCCCAGCAATACCGAGAAATGTGACAAAAATATATTGGATATAGAGAGTCCCTGGTGCTGCCCGAGAGCTAATGAGTTGGAATTGCCAGGATGGGACGCAAAGCTCTAAGTCAGCAGTTATGAGGACTTGGCCACTCACTGCAAGCAGAGGAGCTCTCCTGTGTTCCTTCCCGACCCCATTCCTCTACAATATTGTAAGAAAATGAGTTCGGAATCTAAGGTAGATGGGGGAGGGCAAGTCACTTAACTTGCTGAGTCTCAGGTTCCTCATGTAGAAAATTATAATTATTGTAATTATTTGAAAAGATAGCAGTGGAAGAAATGATTCAATATTTGAGGAAGTGCTTTATAAGGAATAATAAAGCATTACGCAAACATGACAGATCACCACAGGAATGAGGAGGAATAGGATGGTGGCTGATGAAGAAGAAATGGTAATAGCAGGATTCTGGCTCCTCTGAGTCTCTGAAGTGGGTAAGAGACCATGTGTCCAACAGATCTGGTTTCAAAACTGCTACCTCCCAGCAATGCCATAGAAATTAAATGAGAAAATGCCCACAAGTACTTAGCACAGGATCTAACATTAGGAAATGTGTAGTAGTGATGGTGCTGGTGGCAGTGATAGTGACAGTTATGATGATGGTGATGATGATGGTGATGATGGTGATAATGGTGGTGGTGGTGATGGTGGTGGTGATGGTGATGACGGTGATGATGGTGCTGATGATGGTGATGACGGTGATGATGGTGGTGATGGTCATGGTGATGGTGATGATGGTGGTGATGGTGGTGGTGATGATGATGGTGGTGGTGATGATGGTGATGATGGTGATAGTGGTGGTGATGATGGTGGTGATGGTGATAGTGGTGGTGATGATGGTGGTGATGGTGGTGGTGATGGTGGTTGTGGTGATGATGATGGGCAGGGGTGAAGGTGGGAGGTCTAGCAGTGGTGGACACAGCAGCAGCAGCAACTATGTAACCTCTGCCTTTTGGACCTATGATCTGCTGTGGGGATTTGAGAAGTGCTGGCCAGAGCAAATTTTGCAGCAATAAAGAACTGTTTTACTAACAATAAGCCTATGTCTTGTCATTTTTCTTTTCTTCTCTTTTAAATTGCTACCCAACACAATATCTGGGTAAGTATTTGTAATTTATCACGAGGGCAGATTTTTCAAGCCATTCTGACTGAATGCCAGGATGCTGAGCGGGAATGATATCTCCAAGGCTGCCTATCTGCCCACAAAGAAGAGGAAGCCCATAAATCCAGAAGAGCAGTGACCCCTCCCCAGCCAGGACGAGTTACCACAGCCGTGTGCGGGCCCGTTACCAGCTGAACTCATTGCTAGCGCAATGGATTCTAATATGTGCCGTATGGTCTTTTGCTCAGTTCCTGTTCTCCATGCCTCCAAATGTCAAAGATGATTATTTTCTACTGGTTAGAGCTGAAACCAGGTGCTCAGGGAAAACCTTGGGTGTCCTGACATAAACCCTGGCTCTGTGCCTCGAGATGAATCAAACAGTAGCCTGTGATCAAAAAATGCTGTTACCATCTGGTAGAGGAGGGAAAAGCAAGAAAAAAGCTTTAAAAATTGAAAAGTAAAACAAAGTCGACCTAAGTTGCCAATGACAGAAGACCACCCACGTTCCTCTGCTTGAATTACGAGAAGCAGGAGCGGATGGATCTGATCACGGTCAGCGCTAGGAGACCCTCGGCTCCAAGGGTAGTGGCCAGAGATTAAAGCAGTGTGTAACAATGCATCCTCCTAAGTAGGCACCGGCAGGGAATAAGGGGTCCTAGATCTCTCCAAGATGCCCACCGCAAGGACTGCTAATGTCCAGATGAGAACCGTGGTGTGCACATGGACGCACACACCCACACACTGCCTCCTGAAGCCAAAACAGTGAAGGTCTGGAGAGAGGCAGACCTGAAGGACCTGCGTTCCAATCCCTGTACCACTATTTATACTCCGTGTGACACGGAGCAATTGGATTTACACCCCTAAGTCTTGGCTTCCTCATTTGCAGAATGGGAGTAAAACTGCCCTACCTCACAGGATCCTTGCAGGAATTAGTGAGAAACAGGAGTGAAAACAGTTACCTCCCTGTGTGCCTGCAGTGCATCAGTCCATCACTCAACCACTGCTTTTTCTTTGCTACCTTGTATCAGTTCTACACCTGTTAGACTCTGTCTTAAAAATATGTTCTGAAAGCAACAGACTCAATCAGGCACATCAGGAGACATCTGGGGATCACTCCATCATTAGAAAGAAGGGAGGCATCATAGTTGGTAGGTTACTTCTTCGGTTCTCACCTATTGACAAGAGAAGAGAATCCAGAAGGTACTGAAAACACAGTCAAAGGAACCAAAGGGATTGTCAGCAGCTGGTGGGAAAGGCAGGGACAAAGTCCTGAGGGATCTGGAGCAGGTCATCTGATCTTTCTGGACATGGAAATGTCTCACTATCCATCTCAGGGATCCTTTACCAATATGATTTTATAATTTAGACGTTCCAAATTCTGCATTAAATTTAAATGCCTGACGACATGGAATTCTCTTAAGCAAAAAATCTCCCCCTGATTTGTCCAGAAAAGAGAAAAGAAAACATGTAGGCTATTTCAGATAGGACTCAGCAACACAAACATGCTGCAGGTGAAGCAACTGGAAAGGTACAAACGGGACCAATTTCTCTTCTTTATAACAGAACATGGGGGCGCCTGGGTGGCTCAGTTGGTTAAGCGACTGCCTTCGGCTCAGGTCATGATCCTGGAGTCCCGGGATCGAGTCCCGTGTCGGGCTCCCCGCTCGGTGGGGAGTCTGCTTCTCCCTCTGACCCTTTCCCCTCTCATGCTCTCTCTCTCTCTCTCTCCAATAAATAAATAAAATCTTTAAAAAAAAAAAAAACAAAACAGAACATGCCCTGTGGAAGGTCAGGCCCCGGGGGACCAGATGCCCCGTTCCGGGTCCCAGTGTCCTCCCAGCACCCACTGAGTCAGCCGCCCAGAGAGCAGCAAGCGAGTACGATCCACTCACCCATGCTCCCCGACTCTATGAGATGCTCACTGTGACATCACACACGTATGCTTAGCTTACACGCCTGGACGTGTTGTTCGTGTGCTCTTCATGTGTGCATAAAAATATATACATTTTGTAAGTGTGACATGCTCTTCTAAGTGCTACAGACACAAAAATAAAGAAGGTTCTCACGGGCTTACATCCTAATGAAAACAAAAATAAACAAATGCCAAAATAAGAAAAAAATGTAAGTTCTCTACAAAAATTAAAACAAGCCTGGAGTGAGTGTGGCAAGCTGCAAGGGTGAATGATTAGAGCATGGACAATTTTGGTTTTTTTAAATCAACCCTGTGAATGCTTTTCAGTGTCCAAATACGTCAGTGGCCTGGAACCAGGCGGGTTCTACTCCCAGAACATTCTGGGTTCAGATGCAACTGTAGCACTGCCCGTTTCAGCTAAGTAGCAGGGCTCATCCACCTCTCCCGGATGCCTGGCTCAGACATGCAGGAGGAAAGCAGAGCCTCAGAAAGAGCAACAGGGTGGCATCTCTACCTCCCGTGGAAGGCAGGGAGCCCAGCCGGGAGTTGATGGCCGAACACCCCACACTGGGTGCCTTGTGTGCCAGAGCCCTGCGGGATGGGGATGGCATGGGGAGTGCCCGGCTCTGTTCCTCCCACTTCACCATGTCATTGTGGAAAAATACCAGCTTTGTCCAAAATGAATGTGTTTACCTTTCCGGGGATTACACTGTCTGCCTGTCGCTAATCTCGAAAATAAAGGGCTGGATCGCCTTCCCTAGCTCGTCTATTAGTCTCAGTGTCTCAGTTCCTGGGTCCCGTGGCTTGTCATTGTCTTGTGTCTTCCCTCTTCCAGCCTGAGTGTGTGCCATGACACGAGGGAGTGATGTTTCAGTTGAGGTTGATGAGGAGGAAATGACAGGTCCCCACGAGGGAAGGAGAGAGAGCTAATTTTCTGAGTAAGTCATTCTGTCTCGGCTTTTCCTGACTCAGCCAGAGGCTGACTGAAAAGGAAGCTGCTGCTGAACCCACACCAACATCAAGATCAGTCTCTGCAGTGCGTCTGCCCACAGGTGCAGCCACGGGACTAGCAACATCCACGGGATACAACACAGCCCAAGTCAGAAACTCACAGAGGACGACACACACACATACATGGTCACCAGCCTCCATTCCCTAGAGGGAGCAGGACAAGGGAGGAGCCCTCCTCCGTGCTCCTGGCGCCCTCTCTGTTAATACATCGCCCGGCCCGTGGCCGTCGGCTCAGCTTCCTGTGTCAGACCCCGTGTGTCCCCACCGCCTGGTACACCATCGGGCTGGGATGGGGGCTCCTGCAGCCCCTGTCCCTGGTCTGGGCCACCACCCTCCCTTTCTGCTCTCTGCAGCCTTCTCCTAACTGATCTTCCTTTCCTACAGTCCGTTCTCAGAACAGAGGCCAGACGGATGTGTTACCGTGAGCCGGCCCCTCCGCGTCTGTCCCCCAAATCCTGCAGTGACCAAACGGCAGCCAGAAACCCAGGAGACCGTCAGGGACCGCAAAATGCATACATGATGAAACTCTTTCATCAGTTTTGGTTGGGATGATGGTTATTATGGTTTTATTTCTTTTACATTTCCTTATCTTTGAGACAGAATGATGTAATGACGTTTGGGGTCTCTTCAAAAGGACCAGGGCTGGCTGGAGGTGGGCTTGGACATAAATTAAGCAAGTTGGCCAATGATGTGGTAAGTGCTGAGATGGATGTGGGGCATATGAGGGTCCATTTTACTATTCTTTCTACTTTTGTATATTTTTTTTTAAAGTAACAGTTCTGAAAACATCCAGTAGCCCCACATTTTCCTCACAGTAAAAGCCCAAATCCTCACAATGGCCCCCAGCAAGCGACATGACCTGGCACCCAGTTCCTCTGACTGACCGCCTCCCGCTGGCCCCTGGCTGGCTCCAGCTGCAGGTCTCTGCTCAAACACCTGCCTGTGTGGCCTCAGCCTGGGGTCTTAGCTGCCCCCTCCACCTGGCACGCGCCCCCTCGGCTACTGGCCTGGCCAGCTCACCACCTCCTGAGAGCCTGCCCAAACTGACCTTCTCATGGGCCCTTCCTCCACTAGGTAAGGGCTACGGGGATGTGTCTCTTCCCTTGCCTGCCTGGAGGTAAACATCAGGGGGCAGGGATCTCCGCACTGAGGGATCTCACTCCCCTACAGCACTGCCCAGCACCCAGCAGATGCCCTGGAAAGACCTCCTGAATGGATGACCTTGTGGAGGGGAGGAAAGGGGAGAAGGGAGGGGGCAGGGACGGAGCGGGGCTGTTGGAAGGAAAAGGAAGAGGGATTGGTGCCGGATCCCTAGGATGACGGATGCCCACAGAGCTCCAACTAGAGAAGCCGCATCCTCGGCCCTGTCCCTTATACCAATGCATCCCCGGAGCTGGAGAACAGGGAGCGCAGATAAAAGCTGAAAGTAGGAGCAAGTGTCCAGAGGCAGGATGTCCTCTCCAGGGGGCACTGCCTGAGTCTGCATCACCCTCTCCGGTGTGCCCATCAATTCCTGCTGAAATGCCCTGGCTCCTGCAAGGCCAGCTCAGACACCCCCTTGCTTGCCCCCAGCGCCCACTCTGTCCCAGCACCCCCCACCCCCGCCCAGACCCCTCCCTGCTCAACGCCGCGGTGTCCCCACTGAAGCATTTGGGTAATCCCTCCCTATTTCTCTAGTCCCTCCAGTTATGAGCTCCTGGCGGTTGAGACAGTAATCTCTTCAGACATTCCCAAAGCTTTTAACTGAGTGCTCCTGTATCCTAAGAGCACGACACGAGGTTTGTGGACAGACACATGGGAGGACTGAAGAAGTCAGGCTTTAGAGGGACACAGTCCTGGGTGTGCATCCCCGAGAGGCGGCCAGTGGTGGTGTTTTCTCAGAGGCTGCCCTTCCTCTCTGCAAAGGGGGATGACAAACACTTCCCTTGGACTGCTGAGGTCTGGCATGTGGAGCTCAGCACCTCAATACGTACCACTCTCCTCCCCTCTGGTTCCTTCTCTGGGTCCCCTTGTTTTTGCCCTCAAATCTCCATTCCTGGGGCACACATCCAACTCCCAGGGCCCCTGGCTGGTGTGGAGCTTGGAACACGGTGGCTGGTATTACTCTGAGAGGTAGAAGGTGTTTCTGGAGATGACAAAAGCCATCCTGGGGAGAACACGGACACTCCCTGGGATGCCAAAAAGTCACGGCCAAGGAAGCATGAGCCTCGGTAAGCAAGCTCCAAGCAAGAGGTGTCCTCACCCCCTTTTTAATAAGAGTCAATCAGGTAAAAATGTACTTTAAAAAAAAAAAAACTCTTTGCAGTCATCTTTGTATCAAGAGTTCCACTCAGCATCTAATTCTACGTTAGGAAAAGTAATGTTTGCAGCAGCTCAACACAAGATGAATTCAGGTTCACCTAAACATCAATTACATAATGTACTAAGATTGCTGTTTTCTCTTAAAAGACTGTGCGGGAACATGCTGGGAGAGTGGGATTCATGACCACTGCCTGGTCTTGCTGCTCACCAAGGGTGCAGCCGCATCCTGAGCATGTTTTCTCCCAAAAACCAGGCTGGTGGTGATGCCTTCCCATTGTAACAGAGTAAACACACTCAGAGAGGCTAGGTGACTTGAAGGGTCACACAGCTGCTCAGAAGTGGGGCCAAGTTTCAAACCCAGGCGTTCTGCTGCAAAGCCCAAGATCCTTGCATTATACAGAGGAGAAGGCAACCTGGCTTTGACCGGGAAACTGAGGCCAGGGCTGGTGATGCTGAGTGGGATGTGGCACATCCATGTCCTTCTAATGGGATAAGTGACTTCCCACCTTCCCACCTAACCCCTCCATCACGACACCTTTCCACATCTCAGCTAGCCTTCCAAATAAGTTCTTCTTAGAATCTTTAGGGTTTAAGACAGTTATAGAGTGCAGAACTGTCTGAAAACCAAGGAAGGAAGTTCACTGGGGGGGTTAGGCCAGGTGGGAGTCTGTTGAGTCATAAAGCAGGTCCCCCAGTTTCAGAATTGAGGATGTAAAGTGTGATCAGAGGGTGGGTTCAACCCCCTGACACAGAATGAAGCCAGGACACATATGTAATACTGTCCATGCCGATGAGCTAGAGACTTTCCGGGCTAGAGAGGCCACAGATGGGGCTGGACAACCTCTGCCAGATGCAAGACCCCCATTTCCACCCATCTGTCACGGTCACCCAGCCTCTGACGAACGCCTCCGGGGGCTGCCCACCCCATCTTGGGCAGTCGTACCCCCTTGGACAGTCTATGAGAACCAGTAAGAGATGCATAGACTTGAGTCCCTACTCTGTGCCAGGCACCATGCTAGGAACTGGGGGGACACAGAGTTGGGGGTCAGTCTCAGTCACCGCAGGGACCCTGAAGAGGGCACCTAACCCAGGGGTACTCCTCCATCCCCCTGTCTTAAGCTATAGGACACTATGTCAGGAGCTGTGCTTACTGGTGAATAAAACGCATAAGGTATGTACAATCTGGATAAAAAAAAAGACAGGTGCTTAATTAAATTAAATTAGATTAAGTTAAATTAAATGGAATACCATGAGATATTATGATATTCAATAATGATACGGATGTTTAAAGTAGCTAAGAGCCTACTGGCAGCTCTCTATCTTTTTCCTTGTCCCTATTTTTAATTCTTTCCTGGAGACTTGGCTCAATTATCACCTCTGTCAAGAAGTCCTGGCTGCCTTGCAGGCCAGGTCAGCTGCCCCTTCTGTTTTCTCAGCACTGGGCTTCCTTCTGCTGGGGCTCTGAGCACACAGGGCTGTGGGGTTCCATATATATCACTCTCCGCAGCCAACAGTCTCATCTCCATGTCCCGAAGACCCAGCTCCAGGTTGAACTCAGAGTAGACCCCCCACCATGTTTGATGAACTAAATCTAACCCTTCAATCAGCTTCCAATATTCATCTCAAGCTCATGAGGCTGGCACCACATCCTCTGTCTGAGCTGCTGAAATGGGGGGCCCCAGTGTGGGTGAGCTGGGGATCGGAAGGGAAAGACATGTTACTCACCCGGAGACCTTGCAAACCAGGAGGTCCGTCCTTGCCTCCAGGACCCATCAGACCCTTTAGGAGGAGCAGAAAGGAAAAAAAAAAAAATAGAAACAATGGTCAACACAGTTCAGCACTACAGGTCGTACTTTGCCTTCTCATGCTCATTAAATAAGAAAATACCATCCCGTTTCAATGGGGAGACTGGGAGATCAGGAGGAGAAAAAGTCCTGTCCCTTCAAATCTGTAACATTTTAAAACATGGCACCTATCTGGCCTAATTTTAGCAACCAAGAGGTAGGCAACATCATTCACGCTTTAAAGATGAACACGTTAGGGGTCAAATGCCTTGCATTAGTGCCTCACATAAAGCATGCACAGAAGTCTCTGGAACCCAAGTGTCTTCAGCTGTAAGCCCAGTGCCATTGTCCCTGTATGTTGCTGGCTCAGCAAGAACTAGCTTGGGCTATGTGACTCAGTCAACAGTGATATGCAACATAGGGCCGTCTGGACAAAGAAACAAAATTGTCTAAGACAGATCAGTTTCAATTAAGCAAGGAACACTGGTGTAGGAAGGGGTCCTACTGACCAGATAATTCAAGACATACTCCCCAAGACCTCCCCTCCCACACACACATATCTGCTATATGACCTCAGACAAGTTCCTTGGCATCTGTGAACCTCAGTTGGCTCATCTGTGAGGTCAGGACGATATACCTACTTTCCAAGTGGCCGTGGGGACCACATGGAGAACGGATACAAGAGCCCAGACAGAGCATGTCCCCACCCAGACCTCCTGACCATACTCTGATTTGCACCCACGTGATGGGAGCTCGAGGAGGAAGGCGAGCAATGGGAGTGGGTGAATGAGGCCCTCAGCTCTGTGATGCGATCATCAACTTCCCAGGTGAATTCTGGCCAGAAGCTCCCCCTCTGCACTTCCATTTCTTCAATAAGTATCATCATACAAGGAGCTACTATTGCTGAGTGTTGCATGACTATGAAGTAACTGGACTATATTTAGATCCAAATTCTTCTCTCTTAAGAACACCGTGGAAACACACACATGAACAGAAAACCGACAGGAACTACAGGCCTAAATCTCCTTTCCTCACAAGGATTATCCCGATGAGCTCAGGGCACATGGGGAGGGAAGACCCTACGTAAGTGAGTGAAAGTTCCTTGAGCATCAGGAGACACCTCACATTTGATCTGTGCAGCTTGCCCTTCTTTATTAGGCTCCACCAGACGTTGATGAGACAGCCAGAGCCTGTCCCATCTCAGGGGAAAGATGAAAGCTGCAAGCCTCCTGGACCACTCTGGCATTTGGATGCAGAATGCTGCACGCAGTTTTCCATTTGGAGAAGGGGAAACATTTTCCTCTCTCTGGGACTGCTGAACACAAACTCCAAAATTTTCCATTCTCCCCAGAAGTCACTGACTTGATTGATTCAATCCAATGAATATTTAGGGAGCAACGGCTCTGCGGAAGGCCCTGGGCCAGGTGCTGCTGGGGATTCAAAACAGAGAGACATGGCAACTAATATGGGTATGGGGCTTAATAGGGCTGCACCAAGCCCTGGTTTTTGCACATTAGCTCGTGCGGCCCGCGCAGCACAGTCATGCGCATGACGATGATGATGACAATGATGGTGATGGCGATTTCCGGGTAGGACTAAAGCACAAGAGGATCAGAGAGAATGAGTAACGTCAGCAAAGACACAAAGCTACTTGGTGGGAGAACTGGGACATGAGACCGGATGTTGGGGCTCAACTGCAAGCTCCGTCCTTCCACGCCCATGCTGCTCTTTGGGAGCTCACACTGCAGTCAGTCCCCCCCTTCCATGCCCCTCTTGAACAGCTGTGGTGGGGCCACTGCTCCATAAGCATGCACTAATCCCCACCATGAGATAAACTGCCGATTTAGAGAAGGGAGACACGTTGGTCCTGGCCTTCAGAATCTTTCAGTCCTGGTCTCTCCTGATGGGGCCCCCTTTCCACAAGTCTTGGGGCAGGCTCTTGTGTTTCTGAGCTCCCTGCAAGGGTTCCATCACCCACACCAGGTACTGCTCCAAGCCCCATTCTAGAGAGAGCATCGAGCATGGAGAAGAGCTTCAGAACATCGGACAGCTCCAGGGCTGAGGCACTCTGGTGTCTGAATGTGCTGAAGATTCCAGACCTTGTCCTTGCCCCTGCCCCATAGGATGCACCGCAGGAACGAGACACGCAGGGAATCTCATTAATCATCTAGAGCCTGCAAGTGCTTACTCATGGTTATTTTTTCCTATCTCCTTCATTCAACTGGGAGATCAGCCCATGTGTTTTCATCCCTCTACCTCCAGCATTAATATTTGGCCACAAAAGTTTAAGGTTTCTTAACTCATTCTCTCTTGGTCCCCCCCGCCACATTCATCATAAGAAAATCTGCATAAAGGGGAGGATCCAGAGTGAGAGGTCAAGAAGGCTGCCTCAGGGTCAAGCAGGGCTCGGCACTGTTAGCTTCTTATTCCTTAGTGGGGGCCATGGAGGAAATAATTCTCCTTTACACATTTCAGGGGAAGTATTGCTGCATTGTGCACTCACGGGCTTGACAGTCAGACCCATCTAGGTTCAAAGGTCAATTTCACTTCTTAGTAGCTGTGTGACTTTGCACAATCCACTCAATACCTTTGCACCAAGGTCTTCATTGGCAAAACAAAAAACGCCTTCACCCTTGCAGATTTAATATGCATATGTTTGCACATAATAACACCCACCCTATAGTATAAGGGTGGTTCAGTCGGTTGAGCGTCCGACTCTTGGTTTTGGCTCAGGTCATGATTTCTGGGTCATGAGATCAAGCCCTGTGTCGGCTTCTGCACTCAGTGGGGAGTCTGCTTGAGAGTCTCTCCCTCCTTCTGCCCCTTCCCCTCTGCATACGCACACTCTCTCTCTCTGAAGTAAATAAATAGATCTTCATATATATGTATGTGTGTGTGTATGTGTGTGTGTGTGTATATATATATATATACACACACATACCATAGTATAGACTTCCAGCACTTGCCAGTTTTCGATCTGCAATATATATGCACGTATGCATTGAGATCCAAGCACGAGAGCATAGTGTGCTACCTGCCATTTCTACTGTAAATCTCCCAACGGTTATCATAATGGTGAGGAGCTCTGGAAACCAAAGCTTGGGAGATTAAACAAGACATGCAAGGTTACAGAGACAAAAGGCAGCTCTTCTGACCTGAACTTTTTGGTATGAAATTGCTTTAGTTATACTGGGCTTAAACGTCCGCTAGATTTCTTCTGGTTTTACCCAAAAAAAAACCATACACACTTATCCTGATGAGGGATGGGCCCTGATGGCTTCATATAAATTTGATTTATGGACATTTCAAAGTAAGACTTGTCTTATTTCCTTAGATAAATACAGTCACTTGAAAGGGGGATCATGTTTCTAGGAGGAGCATGGTGAGATCACTGACCTGTGGAATTTACTCTATGCTCATTAATTATCCTTAGTATCTGAACTCCTATCACAGAATGATCAGAGTCCCTTTGAAAGGCCTCTTCCCAAATGGTTATTTACATATCCCTAAATTCATTACAGTGGAGAACCCAAAGGCTGAAGCTTCCCCAGCCACTGTAAAACCAGTTTGAATCAGAGACATGGGGGAAGCAATATGCACTGGAAAAGACTCGCCTACCACTGCGACATCCAATGCCCTGACTCCGTTTTATCTACAAGGAAACTAGGGGGGTGCCAGGATGCCTCAGTCGGTAGAGCCTATGACTCTTAATCTCGGGGTTGTGAGTTTAAGCCCCACATTGGGACTGGAGCCTACT
Source organism: Phoca vitulina (assembly GCF_004348235.1). Classification (NCBI taxonomy): domain Eukaryota; kingdom Metazoa; phylum Chordata; class Mammalia; order Carnivora; family Phocidae; genus Phoca; species Phoca vitulina. The sequence continues at coordinate 30,902,220 of NW_022589721.1, forward strand.
TAAAAAAAAAAGAAAGAAAGAAAATGGAACCTAAAACACCAGACTGCCTACCAAAAACCCCACTCACAGCCTGTTTAGGACCGGGGGCTGTGAAGGTGGGCTTGCTGGGTTTCAAGTCCAGCTCTACACTTGGGAACTGCCTAATGGAAATTTCACTTGACAGGGCTCAGCTTGCTCCCGTGCATGATAGCGACATCAGCACCTTTCACCCGAGGGGACGGGACCAGCTCCTGCAATACCACAGAGCTCAGCAGGGGAAAACCACTGTTTTCCAGACCTTGAGGTGTTCAGAGCAGACCCCAGCCTGGGGGGGGGGGTGACTCACCGGAGCTCCTGGTGGCCCAGGTAGGCCCTGGTGACCCCGTGGTCCCGGAGCTCCCTGGTAACAGAAGCCAAACCTGCATTAGACACAGCTCCCCTTTCCCCATGATTCATGACTCTTTGCTGACTCAGAGTCTACATCCGGAGTTCCCAAAAGGGACCCAGAGATAGAGTGGGGATTTGCATTCCTGGTGGAAAATCAACTTGACCCATCTCTGGAAGGCTCCATCTGAGCTCCACAAGCAGCTTCAACCCCATGGCCTGGCCTTTCTGTCCCTGCTCCCACCTGAAGCCCCACTTGGGGAGGAGCTGTATTCCTCTTACCTGCTCGCCCTTCAGGCCCTCTCTCTGCACCTGTGGGACAAACCACGTGTCAGCAGAAGTGGTGGTGTTTTCTCAACAGTCATTCCCCGCAGCTCCATCAAGGGTATTCACACAGCACGCTGTAATGCAGCAATTCCTGACTTTTCTCTGACTTTATCCTACTTTTAGTGTTGAAAGCCTTGTATCCACCTCATATGGTCGGAGGAGTACCTCCCCATTTTTAGAGTCAAGGACTCTTCCAAATACGCAATCCCATCAGTGTAAGGTCTATGTTTCCGCCCCCCTGGGAATGCGTGCGCACTTACCACGGAGCCCGGCACACCAGGAGGTCCTGCAGGCCCCACGTCACCCTGTGCAGAAATGACAAACATTTCAACGGCGTACCTTCTGCCACCTTCCTCTGCTGGTCCCCACCCCTCTGAGGCCCCTGATTATCCACACAAGCCCACTGGACCACTTCCTCGTCTGTGCTCCGCCTCATGTGGCTGCCATGCTGGATCTCCCTCCCGCCTCCTGATTTTCTCAGACTTTCTGTGTCTAATTCTTATGTCTGTGTCAGGATCACAGGGACCTTATTTTCTCTTTGGTGCTGGATCAGGGCCTCGATCTGGTTGGTGCTCTCAGAGCCGTTTCCTGCTCAAGAGCAGCTCTTGGTCCACTACTCCGTGAGCACCTGCTTGCCCCAGGCACCGCATTGGACCCGGCCAGAGCGATCGTTACACCTTATGGAGCATCCTTGGCGCCAAGTCCCTGGTTGAGCATGTGGTCAGCATTCAATGTTTATCAAATAAGTCACACACAAATCACTCCCATCCATCTTCACTAAGTTAGGATGTACAAAAGACTTGTTTTGTGTCCAGGTCACCCGGCCCATGACAGCTATGGGTGCATCAGATTTCCAGGGTGTGAGCTACATCTTGGTTCTACATGGGGCACATTCGTCCACTGCGCAATAGAAAACTCTTCATTGTTCTTATTCTCGCACCCCATAGCTAAACCAGGGCCCCACCTGCAGCCAATGTCCCCACACGTGGCTTGGGGACAACACTTGTCATTTTCCCTCGAGGCTAGCTCAGGGAGCCTGGGGAAGCATGAAAAGACCAGCGCTGAATAAGCTGGCAAAGAATGACAGAGTCACTGGATAAATACGAAAGCATCTCTTAAATCCCAGGGCAGGGGTGTCAGAATGAGTGGCTCCAGACACACATGTTGTCCTGCGCTACATTCGAGGTCCTATTATATGGACAGGCCAGGTTTTTCCTGACACTGAACCACCCTACAATCCCCACTGGCTGCCCAAGACTTAGAAAAACATCTGTTTACCTAGCACCAGGAGTTTTTCTAAGATCCCAATTAAATGTTCTTTTAATAGACTTTATTTTAGAGTGGTTTTGGCTGCACAACAAAATGGAGGGGAAGGGAAAGTTGATGAGTGTCACCCTTCCTCGTTCTCCCTTCCTCTTTGTCTCTCACATACAGTAACACGTCCTGTCTCAGAAACACCTTTCCATTCTAGTTTTTTCTCTCCATGGCACCACACACACACACACACACAAACACGCACACATGCACGTGCTCACACACAGCGTTTTGTACCATTGTATATCCTCTCCAGATATACACATGACCATCTATCTCCAGGCCCTCAGACCCCGGCTGGCTCATCTCTCCATTTCTCCATAAACATCTCTCAGCTCCCCCTCAAGCAGGATTACATTTTCCCTATGCTCCCACAAACCTTATTAATATTTTGGTAATATGATTGTTAGAAGCCGTTCTGAGCTCTACTGTAATTTTTGTGTGGCTATCTTATTTTATATTATATAAACGGATATGAAGAAGAGATAATTAGTTGTATGTGGGTGCACCATGAATCTTTTGGGATTCATGACTGCCTCCCTTTTTCTTTATTTCTACTATGTCTCACTACCACAATTACTTTTGCTGTGTTTATTGTTGTACTCATCATCATTTTTATACCACAAAGGTGAATTTTCAATGACAGTTATGAAATTAACCAATACGGGCTTTCTCATTTGCTCAGGTCATTTACAGAATAGGAGAGCCGAAGTCCTGACACACGAAATCACTCTTAAGGAAGGCTAAGATCCTGTAGTTCATCCAGAATAACTGTGTGCAGGTAGCTAATAGATACTGGAGCCTTTCCATCTGTCTGGCCTTGCTCGAAGGACTTAGAGTCAAGCTTGTCCCCTCTGATACTCTTTCTCATCTTAGAGACAAGGAGACTAAAGCACGGGGATGAGTAGTAACTTGTTCAAGGTCAAAATGATGTAAGTGATGCATTTTTGCAACAGTCCTTTTAGCTGTTGTGGTAGTCAGCCCCCCAGATGGCCCCCAGCGGCCCCTGCCTCCTTGTGGGGACCTCCCACCGGGTACCGGTGCTAGGCTACGCGACCAAGAGCACACAGAGGAGGGATGCTGCGTGGCCTCCAAGATGAGGTTATGAACATGACGGTCGCTTCCATGTGGGGCCCCCTCCCCTCCCAACCTCAGGTCACTCACCACTCACTCCAGGGGAGGCAACGTCCCCTTTTCTGTGCAGCCCTATGGAGAGGCCATGTAATATGAGGAATCAAAGCCTCTGGCCAGCAGCCATCGAGGAGCCTAAGCCTGACAATCATGTGTGTGAGCCTGGAAGCGGATTCTTCAGCTCATCACAGCCTGGCTGGCAGCCCGTCCACAGTCTCGCATGGAATACCCTGGACCAGGACAACCCAACAGTGTATACACCGCGTACCTAGATCCTAGCCTTCAGAGACTGCACAAGACCACGTGATCGTTGCTTTACACTTTTAAGTTTCAGGAAGATTGTCATGAGCCAACAGATAACCGACACCAAGCATGGAGTCTTGGCTTGGCATGAACACTGCCTCCCTGACACGGAGATCTACGGTGAACCGCTGTGTGGGCAGGCGGATCTGCGGGCCTTGCTGCGAGGCCACTCTGGGGTCTCAAACAAGACACCCTACTTTTCTGGGCCTCCATTCTCTCATCTGTAGAGTGAGGGGGTAGAAAAGACCAGCTCTGTGGTTCCGACGACTTCCTCAGATTGTAAAACATCTGAGATTTGTCTCCATGATGTTCACTTAGAATGTGCTGAGACGCATTGGATCACCTGAGCATCCCTGGTTTCCTGGTCCTTCCAATGAATGACCCAAATACTACCATGACCCCATGACCTTGTCCTAGCACTTCTGCATCGTTCATCATAATAAGCACTAACTCAGCTATTGCCCAAACTGTGGGGTCCAAAAACATCTACAAATGAGGTGGAAGGTTGGGATCCCCCCCGCCTCTCTCTCTCTCTCTCTCACACACATACACACACACACACACACACACACACACACGGGCAACAGCAGAAGTCACCTACATCCAAACTTCAAGGATCGTTCCCTCTTAGTAACTTGAAATAAACTACTTATTTTAGAATTTAGCATCCCCTGTCAAGGAACTGTGAGAATATATTAAAATCCCAATGCCAAGATAATATAACAATATAAATCTCAAATCTAAAAATACTTGGGAAAGAGAATAATTTGACTCAGAACTGAAGCCCAAGTGAGCAAGTTGGGAAGACATCAGTGTCCTTCCGGCCACCACTCTGCAGGTGACGGTTCTTTAGCCTATGGGTTTATTTATTTATTTATAACACCTACTCCGTCTGCTTCCGTAAAGAGCAGAGCAGTCTTTCTCTCCTCCTTTATTCTCCACCATTGCTGGGACTAGTTCGCGTCAGGCAGTGACCTTTGCTTGAGCTCTGCAGAGTGACCCTGAGTCCAAGTGATGCTCCCTGGGCTGTACCTGCCTTAGTTTACCTGGATTCCTCCTCCTCTCCCTCCTCTCCCCAGATATTCACAAACCCAATGCCCGATGTCCTTCCTAGGGACGTGTTGAAGAATCTGGAACTCGTGCTCTGGTCCTCCTCTTAGAACCCAGGACACACCGTACCTTCGTAGTTTTCTCTGCCACCCGGAATGCTCTGGAAGGCTATTATCTTCACATACATTTTCAGAGCACTTCACAATTTGCCAAGACTCTTCACATGCGTTTTTTTCCACTGAGATACAGAAATTCTAAGCAGCGAATTTATTGAGTTAAGCCTTCTTGAGAGAATGTTCTAAAGGAGATGGCCAGTATGATGAGATGCAATCTTTATTCTGTTTATGAAAGATCTAGTACATTTTCAGAATTATGATTCTGGTAAAAAAAAAAACAACCACATTTTTTAAAATGCTGCAGAGAACAGAGGAGAAATGGAGGAAGAGGAGGAGGAGTCGGTAAGATTTTGTTTGGTATTTATTCACGGCCTGCCTTAGTCCAAAAGGCAATTTAAGTAGCATAATATTTTAATATGTCTGGATATTATATAACAGGGATTTTGTTTTGTTTTGTTTTTAAATGGGTTTTTATTCCTCAAAGTAGAAAAACAAAATTTAAATAAAATAACCAGAAATTTCTTGGGAGACGAGTTCCTGAGGCCCAGCTCATCACCTCTGTCTGCACTTTGTTCCTGGGCCCCTCACTTTGCCCTGGGGCCTCAGGTACCCACTTGCCCAGAGCCCAGACCCCTTCTTGCCCCAGGCCTGGCTTACCTTCTCTCCCTGGGGTCCTGCCACGCCAGGAGGGCCAGGTCTCCCCTGGAGGAAGGAAAGGGAGTACTGTCAGTGGCAGTGAGTGGAGAAGGAAGAGGTCAGGGCCATGTAGCTGCAAGGCTATAATCTGCCATTGCCTCAGACGGACAGACCACACTTCCAGACAGTGCTTATTGCTGGAAAACTCTTTCCCAATGACTCCCAAATGCCACATCCCTTGTGGTCCCCTCTGGACTCAAGCCGGTACTGCGGTGGGGGGCACCCATTCTGAGGGACAAGGAGTGCTCTTCGAGGGATACAAGGGATACGAGGGATGTGTCAGAAAAGATTCCTGGCGAGAGGCAGGAAGCAGGCACCCACGACCTGCTGGGTGTCATGTGGACTCCTCAGAGGGTGCTGAGGACCAGCAAGGTCCCCAGGGCCGAGGGAGGAGGGACAGGGCTGCCTGGACTCTGGACCAGGATCAGTTAGTGCTGCAGGAAAAACCCAGGACCCGGAGGGCTGGAGTAGGAGATGCTGACGATGAGCCTGGATCCTCCTCAAGGTTCCCACTGGGCAGCCTTCCACGGGGGTCCCAGTGGAGAGCCAGGCAGGGAAAGCTCCCACCGGAACAGAAGTGAGGAGGCGCCCCGAGCCACCACACCCTGGGGGCCTCCTGTGAGTCTCCTTGTAAGAGGACGAAGAGCAAAGCAGTTGGACAACGAACATTCATCCTGTTGACAAGTGACTTTCTCAGGAATTCATCCTAAAGGCACAGGTGTGCTCAGGGAGGTACACACGAGCTCTCTCCCTTCCTTTCTTCCTGTAAACAGCCACGATCAGAACAGACCCAACGTCCCCTCGCAGGAGGAGACCCTCCGTGATCCTCCGTGATGCTCGCTGCTCCTCTGCTTCTCCACGCCCCTGCCCTGCTGTGTCCACACCATCAGTATCTTACTACGCGCTGGCTCCGTGCACGCTGCCATCCCCTGCCTTCTGGGCTTTCACCATGTGGGGACTTCCAGTGTCAGGACTCAGCCCTGGCGCGGGGGCAGCGTGCAATTAATATGAATATATGATGGCGAGTCACACCACAGAACACTAAGTGGTCATCTGAGTCCCATCCCTGGTGAATAGTTAAGAAAACAGTTATATGTTTATGACACCATGTTAAGGGAAGGGGCTAAGACCTAAGAAGGTATTAGTCCAATTTGTTAAGTGTCAATAAATATAAATCAAGACATTATTTTGGAGTGATGGGATTATCCATAAATGTAATTTATATTAATATAATGAAATCAATATATTATAATGAGCTTATATATCAAGTATAATTAATATACTTACTTTATCTATAAGCTACTAATATGAATGCATGAATTGACTGATATATTAATGTATTAAGTTATACGACACAAGTATTTTCCCAACTGTCTTCAAGCAGATGTAGAATTTTATGTTTTATTTAGTTTTAGCCATTTAAATATTTAGATGTAGTTACTCTCATGGATAACACATTCCCATGGTTCAAAATGTATGTGCATAAAAATCCTTTTCCGGTCCCATCGGCCAGACCCTGAGGGGCCTCTTACAGAGGCAAGGAATGAAGCAAGCAGGTTATCAGCTTCCTGAGCATCCTCCCATAGAGAGTGCGTGTCCCCGTAAGTCCTAGATGCCATTTTCCACACCATTCTATGCTTTCACTGGACTTTCCATTCAACCACATAGCTTACAGAACAGCCCTGTCAGTGCATTAGGAGTTTCATCAATTTCCACGGCCTCGTGTTATTTCCCTGTAACTCCACACCCTGATTTGTTCGACTAGCTCCTTACTTATGAGCTTCTAGGTTGTTTGTAATCTTCTACGCTTGCAGAAGAACCTGCAATGAACACATCACTTTGAACACGTGCACGTCATCCATGGAATGGATTGAAAGAGGTGTGTTCTCTGCGATCCCCACACCCTGGTGTAAGGGAAGGTCTGGTCCTCAGGCCTCCCGGAGCCTCCAGCTGAGCCAGAGATCAAGGCAATCAGGCCCTACGGAGCTTTGTGTCAGGCTCCTGTCCTCCAGTAAAGCCGAGCCCACCAGACCCAATGCCCCCTTACCTGCTCTCCCGTCTCCCCATGCTTCCCGGGGAATCCATCCAGGCCTCGCTCCCCCTGGCAAGAGAAAGAAAATGAAGAGATGAAGACAAATGGGCATCCTTGTGGTCAGAGCCACGGGATGCAAAGGCCGCTAGTGTCCAAGTGTGCTAACCTTTACTCTCTACCTGGCATCTTTGGATACCGGGGGAGCCAAACACACACACACAACAGCCTAGAATTTATGTGTACTATGGTTCAATGCGCATACATCAAAGGTCAGAGAAACCAGATTCCGAATCTGCTTTGCCTTTCCCAAATCTGTGACCAAGGCCAGGCCATGCAGTCTCTCTGAACCAAGCCATCTCTTCATCTCATGGGGTCAAACAAAGTAATGGACATGTGGGGTTTGTAACACAGTTCATAAAACCATGAGCATATTTACTCATCATTCATTCATCCACTGGATATGTATAAAATCCGCTACACTCCCAGTGCTTGGAATGAAAAGTTAATTGCTGGCCAACAGTAAACAACCATCCACACATCCCGCCAATGCCCACCCATCCATCTGCTTGTGTTCAGAGCTGGGCTTGTCTCTCTTAGCTCTATAATCTTGGACAAGTTACTTCACCTGAGCCTGTTTCTGTTGACCATGTGTCATGGGGATGATGATAATCCCTTCCTGGGAAGACACCTGGGACGAAGGAATGAGATACCCTATCTAAAACACCTGCTTATAACAGATGGGGAGTAGGTGCCGCCATCTTTCTCCCAGCCCAGCTCTGTTTTCTTGAGCCAAAGCCTATAGATGTTGGTGTGGTCCTCTCATGGCTAGTGTCCTTGTCCAGTGTTCCCAGTGGTGTTCTTCTCCCCACTGGGCCCCAAGAACTCAGTTGGTGGAGAAAGGAGACTCCCACAGGTGGGTCCATGCAACGAACAGTCTTTTATGTGCCACCCCAGCAGCCCTGGCTTTCTTCTCGGAGTCCCCCCAAAATAGCAGCTTCTCGTTTCCATGTGCTGTGCCCACTGTTGTCTCTGCTGGCTTCTCAACACCCTTCCAGGCTCAGGTCAATGTCCTCTCTTTGGCTTTTGAATCCAAACTAGAGGCCCATCTTTCTCTAGCATGTCCCATTTCATTTCCCTCACTCCTGTTAATTTGATTTGCATCTGTGATCCGCGTTACCATCCTTCTCGCTCATGTGAGGACATGAAGGGCGTCTACTCTTCTCGTGAGGGCGTCCGGTGTCCAGCCCAGAGACGAAGTGTGGCCCCAGCTGACATTTACTGAATGGCCAGAAGACGCACGTGAAAGTTAGTTTGACTCTATTTCTCTATAACTTTATCTCTTAGGTTGTTCTTTCTTTGCCTTTTTTTTTTTTTTAAGGTTGGTGTGTCTTTCAGGATGTTGTTTTCTTTGAATGATTAAAGACTCTTGGTCTTCTGCTCATTTTTCCTGTGCTAGTCTCGCATGCCTGCCTGTGGGTGCTGACCCACTTCACTGGAGACCACTGCCGGGGACCACAGGGCCAGGTGGACTCCTGAAGGGTGGGGGACATCAGTTTTTCTTCTTGGTCTGGAAGCTCCCTTTCCCTCTGGGAGGTGTTGGCCACCTGTTCTCTCTCTTACTCTGGGGACAAACACTGATGCTTCCCACTGACCAGTTCAAGCAGAGGTCAGGGGAGGAGCCCCCAACTCAGCTGCTCCAAGCACAAGGCCCCTGTTAACCACAGACAGCTGCCCCAGGCCCCCTGCCACCCACAGCCACGGATCAGAACCTGGGGCTCCTTCCAGCACCTCCTCAGCTCCAGTCTGTCCTTTCCCTCCTGCATCTATGTAGACTTAGGAATACCTGCTTTCTGCCCTTCAGAAATTATTTCAAAAATTCTAGAACAATGATGGACATATTTCTGTTTTCAAGCACTATTACATAGTAATTCTCTAAAAACCTCTTTTCATTACATGAGTTTTGGGTGAACAGAGAGGGTATTTCTCTGCATTTTTCTCTCTGCCAACCAATTCCACATCGGTTAGCAACATTCTCTTCCTCTACACACCATGAGTTTAGCAGGATGGAGGGCTGACAGCAGATGGGGAAACTGAGGCCCAGATGGAAAGCCACTCAACCCCAGTGGGACATGCTTGCACAGGCACCAGAACCTGGATTTCCGGACCCTTCTTCCTTTATTTCTATTACCGACAGGGCCTGTGGGTCTCTTCCATTGAGCTGGCAAGATCTCAGAACCCATGGAATCCCACGCCCTCACTTTATAGGTGAGGAAACTGACCTTAGGAGTATATCTAGACCAGGGTCACACAGAACCCTTCTGATGGGGCCAGGACTGAAGACAAGGGCTATTGACATCCCAGATCTCTCTTCCTTAGAGAGGGTCAACCCACTAAATGTCACTCCTGAACAGGGCACTTCCTTAGGATTCAGCAGAAAAATCATGTTGGCCATGTACAATTTCATAAGGTCTGCCTCCAAGGAGAGGGCTCTATCTGTTGCTCAAGCCCCATTTCTTACACCCTTGCACATGCAGGGCAAGATCTGTGAGGCCCGGAAACAAGATGCCTTCCAACGGCAACTCAGGACAGCTGCAGGTGCATGGCTAGCATTAGCCACCCGTGTCCCTGGCCACCGTGCTAGAGAGTGGGGCCAGCTGGGGCACAGCTGGAGTGCCGACAGATGTGTGTGCTCCCTGGTGCGGGGGGGGTACGGGAGGCAGAGAATGGCCAGCACAGGGTGGATGACGGGAGAGAGGAGCTGAGGAGAGCAGAGACAGACACAGACACACAGGAGACAGACGTCTACAGAGCAGGGCCTCTAACTGAAATGTCTACAGAAGCCCAGCTGGGGCATGAGGTGGGTAGAAGGGGGTGGGAAGCAGAACTCGAAAGGGTAGGTCCCACTGAAAGACTTGACACTTAGTTTTGTTGTGTTGCTATTTGTTGATCTCGCCCCCTGCACCGACCACATGAGCATGACAGAGGACAGGGTGTGGACACCTGACCAGCCGCTTGGTTCCCGGCAGACAGTGGGAGCCGGGGCCCTGGGGGGGGGGTGGTGCAGGGGGTGCAGGCAGCCACAGCCCACCCCAAAACTCAGACTCAAAGCCTGGTTCTCCCACTCCTATGCTGTGTGACCTTGGACCAGTCACTCGGCAGCTCTGTGACTCAGTTTCCAACCTACAAATATGGCAGCTCCCTCTTACGGCTGCTGTGAGGATTAGGTTAGCTAATATATTCCAAATGCTTACAACAATATGTGGCACGTGGAAGGTGTCACGTTACAAGCTGGTGAAGCAAAACAGGGACGACGTGGCACAGAGAAGGAGAGAAAAATAAGCCAGCAATAAGGGGCCAGCAGAGAGGAAGTTCACAGGCCAGGAAGGGGTGTGATGTGAACAGGGGATGGAAGGAAGGGAGGAGAGAGACAAGTCAGAGGTCAGGGACCAGAGTCCTGATCCTGTTTTCTGCCAAAGCGGGCTGCCGCCTACAGAGTCTACCCCGCTCTGAGATTCAACTTCCTCCCTGGGCTGAAATAGTGAAAAGCAGGAACCAAAGAAAGACAGCTGTATTCCAAGGACCCTAAGACCTCTTCGGACACTCACAATCTTAATTGACAGGCTGGTGTGCCTACATGCAAAGGGAAGGGGACCCTGCCCTTGTCCTGAGCACCTGCAGGTCCCAGGTGGGGGCAGGCTCTGTCTCATTTGACAGTTCTGTCAATCCGACGAGATTAAGTGTGTCATCCTGGACGTTCAACTCCAAAGAGAAAGGCGTTCATGGAATCACTCCTGCCTGGGAAGCTCCGGAGGCCCCTCCACGCCGCGTCCTCCTGCTGCGGTTCTGGATCTCCGACACCAGGGGGAGCACGCGCCCCATTAAAGCAGAGAGCCACCCTGGCCATGGCATGGAGGCTGCCTTGTGGCCTTGACATCTCTCAGGTGTGGGTGGTGGTGGAGTGCACGTTAGTGTGGGAAGGACGTGTGCTGTGTGTCTGCCGGGCACCTGCCACTAAGCCTTTACCTCGTGAAAGAGGGAACGTGTTTCCGTGCCCCCAGCACCCAGGGGGTGTTCACCAAACACTTGTCACAGTGAGACCTGGTGGGCAACTCTTCCCACCATCCCAGAAGGAGGCGGACTGGGGGGATGTCTCCCTGACGTCTTTCCTACAGCGGAGAGGGGGGCCAGTATTCCCCAGGACGGATCACAGCTTTGGGCACTTTGAAACTCCCACTCTGTCTCAATATTTCAGGAAGTGCTCCCAGGGGCCAGGTTCTGTACTTGCCTTCACAACGTACTCAATGGGACTCGCGGAGCCCCCATCTGAGACAGGTGCTGCTAGACAGGACGTGAGCTTGTGTGAGCGCCCAGAGCTAGGCGACACAGAGCCAGTGTGAGAATCTGTTTCCTCTGATTCCAAAGCTGGTGTTCTTACCAGTTTCCTGGGGCTGCCGTGCCCTGGCTCCCCTATCCCCAAGCCAGAGCAGGAACCCTGGGGTCTGGGAGTGTGAGCATCACATCCCCCCAAAGTTGTCCTGGGAGCTCAGTTTTCCAGACAGAGTGGGAGCCACTGCATCCCCCTTGTGGCTCCTCAGTGAGCGAATGGGCTCCTGTCTTTCTGACTGACTGACTCCCCTTGCACTCTGCCCGCTGTCCCAAGCTTAGCATCCCTGCACAGGCCACTCGGACCTACTGCCCCTCAGTCGTCGGGACGCACTCATGCCTGCAGAACCTCCCACCTTCTGTGCCTGCAGAGACACGTTCTGCAAGATGCTTCGAGCGAGGACAGTCCCCCGTCTTACACCGAGCACCCCGCCATGCCTCTGTCTGGAGGCAGGCTCGGTAATGGATGGATACCGGCTCTCTGTGGCCTGGCTCCAAGCTGGGCAAGGCCAGGCGACCGATGGGCCTGTCTCAAAGGGAGATGGAAACTTCCTTTTGGCTGAGGTAAGAAATCAGAGAGGCCTGCAAGAAAATAAACTGTTTTAAGTACCCATCAGATGTAAGAACTGGAAAGGAGCCTAAGGGATGATGGAGTCCAGGCCTCTTGACAGATGGGAAAGTAAAGGTGCAGAGAGGGGACCAGCTCTTCTTAGAGGTGCCCAATAAGTTAGCAAGGAAGTCGGAAACATACTCAAAGCTGAGCTAGCAGAACCCAGGCTCACCCTCTCCCCACTCTATCTTTCCCTGTCTCTCTGTCTCTGACCTTTTCTTTGTCTCCTCACCCTCCACATATGGCAAATGTCCCCCAGCACTGTTCTATCCATTTTATAAATACTAACTCAATTTATCTTCATGATAGCCTTATGCAATACAGTTACTCTCAAAATCGTTAAATGTTAAATAACTCTCCAAAGGTAATGCTGTTTGCACTGCTCAGAGCTGGAGTCAAGCACAGGCAGGCTGACTCTAGAACCATCTTGCAGGGCTGCCTCTATGCCACAATGAGCCATCTGGAGCAGCCTGGAGAGATGGACCAGTGGGGACACTGGCTGGACACCCTCTCCTGGGCCTCACCTGGAGGTGGCCCTCCATTTCCTGAGCTTCTCTGTAAGGTAACACCTGCAGGGGGCAGGGCTGTGGCTAATCTGCAGAGAGTGCAGGGGAACGTCCCTTGCCCCACATTTCTGGTAACACTTCAGGCCTGGTGTGCCATGGTGGGGAAAGCCCATGCTGGGAATGAGACGTGTCCAGCACCTGCTGTCTTTATAGTGGGCCACATGGCATCAGGAAACAGCCTCTGGGCTCAGTTTCCCCATCTGAAAATAAGGCAAGCTCTCCAGGCTTCCCTATGGTCATTTCCAAATCGGATAATTTAGGCTTTTGATAGAAATGCACCATTTCGTGGCTGGACACAAGTCGTAACACAAGACTCCAAAAGCTTGCTGGAAAAGCAAGCCGATACAGCCTGGGGGGAAAGCGGTTGCTTCCAAGCCGAGGTTTGGCAAGAACAAGGCACTGAGTGTGCACAGACTGACGTTCCCCTGAAATGTGGGCGGGGAAAGGAAGGACACGTGGAAATGTGGGCTATGTGCTGGACACGTTGCATCTGTTATCTTGTCCAATCTTCCAATGAGCTTTGGGGAAGATGTGAATATTTCCACTCTGGGGGGAGACAAGCAAACACAGGCTCTAGTCAATCCAGTGGCTGTCCCAGCCCGTAAGTGGCAGAGCCTTCTGTCACGAGGCTTGTGAAGGTCCTCAGCTCTGGACTGCAGCCTTCACTGAAACCCTGGGAAACCCAAACTCCCTGGTCCTCAGAAGTGCGGCTAGAGCTGATGCAAACAGGAAGCTGAGAAGAGCATCTTTCCGACGGTGCTGTGGGCCCCCAACACCTTCCATCTGCGGCATTTCCTAGCTGACATGACGTAAGAGCAGCATCCCGTTCACCATCCACTCCTGCGACATCACCTAAGCCTGAGTGCTAAAATGCACCTTCCAGATCCATCCTGCACATTCTTCAAAAAAGCCCAACTTCATTCACCTGCTAGTGAAGGCCTTCTGTAACCTGAGATCAATCCTGGTTCCTGCATCGCTCCACACCGATGCCCAGGGCCACACCAATGTGTCCATGGAGGAGGACTGGCTGGGGGCTTGCTGGCAGGTGCTCCCCCAGCGAGTGAGGATGCAAAGATGAATATGGCGAGAGCACTGTGCCCAAGTTGCAAGGGGTCTACATGTGTATGTGGGAGAGACAGACGAATCTGATATAAATGACCAATCAGGGTGAAAACTGCAGGCTTCCTGGGCATTGAAGTGGACAGGACTCAGCAGGAGCTCGAGGGAGACTGAAGGTGGAGGCCTGTTTTGAACCCCAGGCGGGTCTCTGTGCCCTCGGGTGACAGCCAAGACAGAACCCCACCCACCTGGGCTTTTGTCCAGAATCAATGCTGAGTTCACCACGCACTCTGGATGCCAAGCCTGAGCTCCCCTCTTATTGTTCTTCAGCTCAGCCCTTCTCCGGGGCTAGTACCCCAGATCCTGCCTGCTCTTCTTCTCTTGGGTACCAGCTGCCCATCAAGCCATGTCACCCTGTGCCTGAATCCCCAATTATTCCAAATGCCACCTTCAAGTCCCCACAATGTAAAGAAAGGGGCAGAGAGTCGCAGAAAGGAGATCTGGTAAACCAATTTGCAGAACCATGTTAAAACTCTCAAAAGAGGGGCGCCTGGGTGGCTCGGTCATTAAGCATCTGCCTTCGGCTTGGGTCATAATCCCAGGGTCCTGGGATGGAGCCCCGCATCGGGCTCCCTGCTCTGCGGGAGGCCTGCTTCTCCCTCTCCCACTCCCCCTGCTTGTGTTCCCTCTCTTGCTGTGTCTCTCTCTGTCAAATAAATAAATGGAATCTTTAAAAAAAAAAAAAAACTCAAAAGAACCGAGAGATGCAAACCCCAATGACCACGGGGTAAGCAATTTCGCTCTTTAAGTAATAATGATTAAAATTTAATCTGCAAATAGAAATTATGCTTCGGGGACTGAGGTGGGATACCACGCTAGCCCCAGCTTCCCTTGATTCTAAAGCACCTTTTGGAAAGCAACGTGGCAGAGTGCTCCCAGAGCCATGCACAGGTTCACATTCTTGCCCTGGTAATCTCGCTGCCAGGAAAGCAGCCTAAGGAAATAAACCTAAATTTGAAAACTAAGTAAATAAATATAGTGGTCAGTTTAAAAATATTCACCCGAGCATTATTCTTAATCATGAAAAACTGGGAACAACACGAAGCGATCGATAACAGGGGGATGGACCCATAAATCTCGGTCTGTTCGTGCACCACAGTGGTGTGCAGCCACTTAAAATGAGTCATAAAAACTCTACCGCAGCATGGGGCAGACACACCGCACATGGGGACAACAGGCAGGACAGGTTGCAAAGCCGAATAGATTATGTATGTCTATGTAAAACGAAATCAGATCTAGGAGAACAAGTCCTACAGAAAACGGACCAACACACCCCCATAATTGTATCAGTATGGCAGGACTGCAGGATAATTTTTGCTATTTTCCAAATATATTGATGTAAAATTAAAATAATAATTTCAAAGCTTCCTATAAGATGAGAGGAACACGCACCCCTGAGGACAGAACAGGGGTAGACTCTGAAAAGCCACCTGGAATGTGACTCGGCTCGAGAGGGCCGCATCCCAGCTATGGATCTGAAGGATGGGCCTGGGGAGAGGCTCCCAAGGATGCAGTGCCCACTGCTGTGTGGGCAGGAGGAGGGGTCTGCCGTCCCTGTCCCCTCTCCAGCTGAACCCTGAGCCATCAACGACAGGAGCTCACATGGAAGGGTCTGGTCTGAGGGTCACCCTGTGGTACGCTGGTGTGTATTATGAAGGAATGGTGACCCCCAGCCCTCCTCAAGCATTCTGGCCACTGTGGTAGTCTGCGCCCGAGAGTCTCAGGGTGGGTCAGTTCCCAATGCCTGGTGAGCGAGGCTGAATGTGGGTCTCCAACACAGCTGTCACCACGCACCCTCCGTTTGGTTTAAGAGTCAGGGTAACTGAGGAGCAGAGAAGTTATATAACTTGCCAAGTGAGATGTGAGCCCAAGGGCACCAACCAGGACTTTCTGAGTCTCATTCGGTTTCTGTCAATACCTACCCTCCCATCCTGCAGCCTGGAAACCCTAAACTCTGTGTGAGGGATTGTAATGTCTGCAGGAGCCGAGCCCACACTCCTGGCCCAGAGCTTACATTTAGGGTGGGAAATTAATGCCCCATCGGCACCGGCCCTTGTCCAGCACACGTGCATGCACACCATCACACACGCACTTGCAGCACACACATGCGGGGACCCGTGGGCATGCACATGTATGGGCACCCATGTGAGGCAGAAGTAAATACCTTTTCTCCTCGGGCTCCCTTTTCACCGCGTTCTCCTTGGAGACCCTGCGGGGAGAGGTGAAGAGCAGGAACACATTTCAGTCCCGCTTCTCTGTTCTGAAGGTCTGAGGGACACGGATAGCCTGTCCGGGAAGGCTATGGAGATCTGTGTCCCAGAACTCTCTCTCTGCACAGCAGCCTGGGCTCCTCCCTCCCGGGCCTGGGCAGCTACGCCCCCACCGGGGTGCGAGGTGAGCTCCTGGGGTTGGTCTCCTGGCCCGGATTATCCAGGTCCTCCTGGCCAGGCTTGAACACACCCTGGTCCCTGAGCTTACCTGGCCAATGGTAGGAGTGGAGTCAGTCCCCCCTGCCACGCAGAACCTGCCATCCCTTTGTGATCATGACATCTGGATCGTGAAATCTAGGTACCTTTAAGCCACATTCCTCCACCTCCTCTGGAGAGAGGGCTCCTGCCCTGTCCTGCATCCACTCTACCTTCCTCAGGAGCAGCACCCAGATCCTATGCTAGGAACTTCCTCCACTCTGTGAGCAGAGCTGCCCAACTGTCAGCCAATGTGTGGGCTTCTCTGACCATAAGATCTAAATGCAATCACTACCCCCCACCCTGCCCACAGCCACTATCCCCTTTACCATGCTTTGCTGTCCTCCAGCACTAAGCCCCATGTGACACGTTCTCTGCCTCCCCCAAGGAGAATGGGAGCCCCCTGAGGGCGATGCCTTCATTCCTTCAATACCACGTCCCCACAGTCTGGAATGTGCCTGCCACTTGATGTTCATGAGCACTTGCTAAATGAACAAATGAGTCAGTCAATGACTGCATCCATCATTGGTTAGCACAAGAATCTTGTAGAAGTGTTGCCTGCAGGCTCCTGCCCCACAGTGACATGCAGGAGCAGAGAAGGACGCACGCATGCACCTGCTCTTTTGCCACATGTAGGGTATGGAGCGAGATGCCAGGGCAGGGCCACCAGCACCCATGCAGGACCCCGCCGCTGCTCCCAGGCAGGCTCGAGGGCCAGGCCAACAGCTCGGTGCACGGCCCTGCTGGAGAGGCTTAAACGCATCCTCTGTTACTATGGAACACCCCCTCTCTCCTCTCCTTTCCTCTCCTGGAGAAAGGACCCTTGGACATTCTGTGCTGAATATGCTGAAGAGGACAGAGACTGCCCAGGCCCAGTTACTGATTCCAGGAATAATACCTACATCCTTGTCCCCAGAGAAGAGGCACAGGGCCAGAACCACACGCTGCTATCCCAGAGGGCAGAGGCTCTGTGGACCACCCAGGCCCCTGGTGGGAGCTGGACATCCCTGCCGTTTTAATTCCATCCAAGTGTCTTGGCCAGACACACACAGATCGGAGGTGTTAAATGCCCCCCAAGGCAAGGCAGGCTGCCTTGCTTGAAAATGACCTTTTACACTGCTTCTTTCATTTGGAGATAATCTCAAAGCTCTTAATGAGAACCAAAAATAGGCTCAGACACCCAAGAAGCCACCTTGCTCCTTACACACATGTCTATTTGCTCACTGCTTACTTCAAGGGGCACGTGGTTACTGAACATTCATCATGGGTCTGGCACTGTTCTAGGGGCTGGGAATTAACAGACTCCACACCCTTCTGGACTGGTGGCCTGGACAGCTGGTAAAAATGTCTTCTTTAGGTCAAGTCTCAGAAACACCTGGGCTGCCGGGTAAAAATGCAGATTCCCGGACTTCAGCCAAAGCTGCTGCATCACTGTCCGGGAATGGGGTCCTGGGAATGTGCATTTAAACCTGATCTCCAGGAGGTCCCCAAGTGCCATAACATTTTGGCATTTCTGGTCTAGAAAGAGACACCAACACTTCATTGCTATTGACACGTGCAAGGCAGTGGGTCCTCCGTGTACAGACACGGGAAGGGGATCTCTCGGGGGCCTGGGTCCCAATCCCTGCAGAAGGGAACAGGACCCCTTCCTGAGGCATGTCTTTACTTACAGGAACTCCAACGTGTCCAGG
Source organism: Phoca vitulina (assembly GCF_004348235.1). Classification (NCBI taxonomy): domain Eukaryota; kingdom Metazoa; phylum Chordata; class Mammalia; order Carnivora; family Phocidae; genus Phoca; species Phoca vitulina. The sequence goes on from NW_022589721.1 coordinate 30,920,386, forward strand.
AGGCCCGGGGAGTCCAGGTGGTCCTTGGAATCCCTGCAGAAGAGTGTTTACAAGAACAGCGTGGGCAGGGGAAGGAGAGGCAGGGGCTGAGGCAACACCCAGAGATCCCTGCTTCTCCCCTGGTTGGGACAGCAGGAGTCACCAGGATTCTCACCCCCATCTGCTCAACGTCAGGGAACAGCTAGAGTGTGTTGCCTCTGAGTTCTAATGAGGCAGGTATAACAATTTCCATTTGTACCTGCCCTGTGCCTCAGGGCCTTCCCACAACCCGGCCAGGATCTGTGCCAGCTTCTGAGAAAGCTGTGTGCGTGCATTAAGTGTGGGGCGGGAAGCCATGCACACCTACTCTACACCTAAAGCCACTAGTTTTGCACCAAGATTTATCCCCTGGAGACATCGGAGGAAAGCAACACTTACCCGCATGCCCACCTCACCAGGCAGCCCCGGCTCTCCTGGGTCCCCCTGCACACACAACACAGTGCTGATCAGAACCCAGTGTGACACAGGCCCAGGCACGCCAGGGCAGCCCAAGCCTCGGGGGCATCCGTGTTGGGAACGCAAAACCCATCACAGACACAAAGTAACGACCAATGAAAGGAGACCCAGGCTGCCCTTGGGAGATGTCCCACGAGCAAAGGAGCTGGTCGCCTTCATTACAAGGGTCACAGCTCAACCCCCTCACTCGGGCTGCTAGAGGTCAGCAGAACCAGCTTCAGACACAACAGTGGAGGAAGCAGTTACTGGAGTGACAGGGAGGGCCTTCTGCATGGAGGAGCCTGGCCATCCGGAGGGGAGCCAGAGGGGTCTGTGGAGTATGGAGCCCCCCTTTCTCTCCTGCTCTCCACCCCAGACCTCCTGTCCTGGAGCGCTAAAGGCTGCAGACATGGAAGGGGCTCATGGTCAAGGCTCCCGCTCTGAGGCCCGCTCACATGTGGCGAACATCACCAAGGGAACACCGAGAACCCATTTCCCTTTGGGTTCTTGGTGAGGAGGATCACTTGGCCCTGGAGTAGACTACCCTGCCCAAGTTGATCACTTTTGGCCTGGGTTTCTGGAGCGTGTTCCAACTCAGAGGCAGGGAGTGGAGAGGTGGAGTCGGGGAGCTGATAAGAGGGAGGCTGGGGGCCACATGCAGGGGACGGGGTGCTGCTTGGTCCCACCCCAACTCCTCAAGCTATGAACTAGGGACCCCGGGGAGTCCAAAGTGCATCACTTTGGGCCTGGACTTCATTCCAGGCCTGGGCACTGGGACAACCAAGACCTCCCATGCAGAACTGCTTGTCAACTGAGTGAGAAACTCACTTCCCGTGCCCATGGCAACCACTGCGGCTGGTGTCATTAATATGATTAGGCTGACCTCCGGGGACCTGGGAAGGTCCCGGTACACATGAGCCCCAGCTCACGCCTGGCCCCAGCAGAGGCCGCCCCGCTCAAGGACACGGGCTCTGACCAGGAGCTGCCTGTGGGGAGGGCGGTGGGAGCAGACGTACCCGCGTGCCTTTGTTGCCGTCTCTCCCAGGGGGACCGGGCAGGCCCAGGGAACCCTACGACAGAGAGAGAGCGTCAGTCAGTGCAGGATAAAGAGCACAGGGAATGCAGATTCTCAGGCTTCACTGGAGACCTACCGCATCGGTCGGGGTCCACATTTTAACAAGACCCCCAGGGTCCGTACGCACCTGCCAGCCCTATGTCCCCCCCGCCCCGCCCAACTCATAGCGTGGCCCTTCCTTGCTCCGGGCTCAACATCATACACCCAAAGCACAGTGTTTTCAATCTGGGCCGGATGGACACTGGGCCGGATGCTCCTTTGTTGGGGCTGTCCTGGGCACTGCAGGATGTCCAGGCACATCTGGCCCTACCCACCGGTGGCACTCCATAGTGGCGACAACCAAACGCGTCTCCAGATACTGTCACAAGTCCGCTGAGGCAAACTCGCCCCTGGCTGAGCACCACTGGGCGACAACAGGTGTCTAGAAGGATTTCTTAAGCTGGTGCACACTCCATTCTAATGGATCACATGCAGAAGCCTGTGATAGGCATACTTATGGGACAGCTGTGGGCAGGAAGGGGTACACGGGCCAGGCTGCTCGCCTTCCACACACATCCTGGAGAGCACATGGAGGGCATTTAAACCCAGGAACTCCAGGATCTCTGAGCTCCTGTCCGACTCAGACACCCTTCAATTCAAATCAAAGGATTCTGCCAGGACCTCCAGCCCAGCCTCCCCTCTCTGTCAATTTTCTGTAGGACACTGAGCAAGTCAATGTCTCTTTCCAGGCTCTCCCATCTGTGAAATGAGGTTATTGGACATTCAAACGCATGTGCAAGCTGGTGAATCTGTAAGTAATAGTAAGCAAACACTGTGTGCTGCATCACGTCTTCTGGTTCTACCGCCTTATGCAGTCCTCAAATAACCCTGCGGGATAGGTCTCCCCGTTTTCTCAAAGGCGTGTCAGACCTTGTACGTTTCCAGTGTTCACCTATAAATGAAGACGCGTGCATGCGTCCATACACATGCACACACAGACATACTTCTATAATTTCTATGAAGTGCCTTCCACGGACGCGACATTCCTTCTAAGTTAGTGTGATATGGAAAAGACAGACCGATAACTGGGGCTCTGATGTCAGACAGACATGAGTCTGCATCCCAGCTCTGCACCTTTCCAGCTGTGGGACCTCGTACGCAGCCACCCTGGATGGCCGTGTGCGTCACCGGCCTGTCCCTGTGTGGACAACGAGGCCAGCAGCAGCATTGCTCCCGTGAGCGAGGGCTTGGCAATGCAGCGCACGGTCAGCGGTGGGGCCGGCCCGGGCTTCCGGGCAGCCTGCGGTCAGCACAGCTGTCCTGCCCGCGATCACGGAGGGAGTAGGCAGCACCACACTGCCCAGGCAGACTCATGGCAGGGAAATGAGACCGTCCCCTGTGTGCCACACACATAATACGCTGGCAGGGGCGGGGGGCGGCGGGTCACAGGAGATGCACCCTCCCGCCCTCACGGAGCAAGTTCACAGTGCAGACGGGGTGCCTGTGCTCACGCAACACACCCATCTGCTGGTTAGTGGTGTTTGGTTCTTAGACTCGGACCAGGAGGCTCTAGTCCTGGAGACTGAAGGGACTGGTGAACGTGAGGAAGCTTCCAGAAGGGATGTCTCCAGGTGAGGCAGCCTGCGGAGGGAGGCATCAAGGACCCAGCAGACTGAATGCCAGGTCCTGCCACCCTCACTTAGCGGAAGGAGGGCCACCTGAGGCAAAGGACTTCATGTCTGGGGGGCTCGGTTTCACTTTCCGTGAAATGGGAATAATCACAGCTACTGTGAAGTTTTTTAAGTATTAAATGTCTCTGCAATGCTCCACATAACATTGCCAAAGTTGCTCTGGATGATACCAGTTCGATGTGTAATTAAATTGTGAGGGGTTGGGGAAAGGTGGGGGTTCTTCAGTCAAATAGGTTTGTGAAATACAGAGTTAAACCCAGTTAAACAGGGTCCTTTGCAGCAGGCTTCCTTGAAGCCTTGAATCTGCTTGGTGGTGGTGGTCGTCCAGTGTCCTCGCCTACCCACCCGATCTGCCCACGGAATGCGTGAGGGACTGCAGTGGCTCAGTGCACGCACAGGGAGACGCGCCCAGGCTTTTCTGCATCTCATCACGGGCAAAACCGAGTCCTTTTCCACCTGTGTCAGGGAGACCGGGCCGCCACTGGCAGGGGCTTGAAAGTGCTGGAAAGGAGAGTTATTTACAGACTAAGAGGAGGAAATATGGGACCGTCTCCAGTGGGCAAGCATTGTACTCAGGTGCGATTCAGGGAGCGAGACTTCCTCGTTGGTCTTCAGGTACGTGTGGCTGTCCTTGGTTGGCTACAAGGGGCAGGCGAGCAAGCTATGGATGTTCCACAAGAGGACGTGTTGTTCAATGTTAGGGACCCGGGGTTTCCTCGGCACCAGTGGGAGTCGGGTGCTTCCTGGGGTCAAACCTCCGGTGGCATCCTCGAGGGAAGGGCTGCCCCAACAGGCCGTGTCTCAGCCACAATTTACATATCCGCACAAGGGGGATGAACCCCCGCCCCGCCGTGAGTACGTGCCTTCCAGCGGTGCCTCGAACTCGTCCCAGGACACTCCGACAAGAACGAGGCAGCTATGATCTACACTTAGTAGTTTATCAAATGCAAGCACAGAGATTCCATCATGTGTCCAAAGTTGCAGTGTCTATACCCAGAAGACCCACTCGGGGCCCCAGGACCTGCCTCTCTGCGGCATTTGCACGCGCTGGGTCACCGGATGCTCGCAGTCCTGCGGGCCAGGCAGTCCCCACTCCATCTGGAGCACTCGGGCACAGAGGGCCATGGCTTTCTCGAGCCCACGCAGCCACTAACGTGGCTGCTGACACTGCAAGCAGCCGTGCTTGCACGCCCAGCCCAGCCCCACTGCCCTTCTCCAGGGACCCTGTCCCTCCCCCGCAGCCTCACTTCCCAGGAAAGCAGCAGAGCTCCTTCAACTGCCTGCCTGGAGGCGGGCACCCCAAGTCAGGCCAGGACGCTGGTGGTCAGGAATAGGGCGGGCTCAGCTCCCCGGCTGCCCGGTCTCCAAGTTTTATCCCCTGCCGCGTCCTGCACCGATCTGAGCAGATGGCATGGACATCTGCAGATGGCAGGGACCGCAGCCTACTTAACTCTTGCTTCTCTACAACTCTAGGGCTAAATTAAAGATTTCCCAAAAGGAGGGATGTCCGAGAAGAGTAAAGACCTCCTTGGAGGAAATGCCCTCGATGGTGCTTCCCCCCCACAACCAGGCCTATTGCGGGACGTGTGCAGAGCTCCCTCTAGGTGTTGGTTACCCAGTTAAGACGGCGGGTCCTTGAAAGGCCAGTCTGTCTTCTGGCTGCTGCAGCTGAAGGCAGGGGAAGGGGTGTCTTGGTGGGCTCCTGCCTCAGGAATAAAGGGGGGAGGGCAGCAGGGCATTGGAGCTCCCAGGACCGTCTAATAAAGGGGGCCGGGGAGGAGACCAGAGACAATGCCAGAGGGAACTCCAGAGAGTTCCGGAACCTTCCCTTTGCCCAGCTGTCACATTCCAGCCTTGCTGGCACTTCCCAATACACACCCAACATGTATCTGGATGAATCTGTCTCATTCGCTGACAGGAGCTCCAAGAGGTGGGGCGTCAGGGCTCCAGCACCTACCTCCCTGTCACCACGGCCTGCTCTGCACAGGACCCCACAAGTGCTGTCTGCTCCAACCCCTTCCTGAGCCCTGTGGGCTCCTAAGCGAGACAGCAGGGACTTTTAAGTTAGCCTTGCAGGTATGAACCCCCAGGGACACAGGGAACAGCAGGGCGTTGTAGAAAAACAGTGGTCTCGAGAGCCAGCCAATTGAGGCTTCAAACTCTCCATCACTTAGTACTAATGGCCGTGGCCTAGTTAGTGAAATGCTCTAATACCCAGTCTTCATCTGTAAATAGGGACCACAAATATAGCTACAGGATCCGTGCTTCCCGAGGACATGGGCAGCTCGGCAAACTGTTTGAAAGCAGCAGTCACTTCTGCTTTGTGATGAGTGGGCCACCCTTGTTTTGTAGCCTAAGGAATTGACTTGAGGCCTCTTTAGAGGCGAATATTTCCTCTAAGAGAATAGCATCTCTTTTCAATCTTATTTTACATGGTTAGGATAACCAAGCCAGCACTGCAAAAAAGATCCTGAAAATTTCCACTTGCAAATCCTCATGAGATCCAGGCATTTATTAGACGGGTTCCTGCTCTTATGAAAATTGTCAACCTGAACCAAATATTTCATGTTTCCACATCACCTCAGCTTGGCCTCCCAGAACACCACCACGCCCTATGATACACCTTCCCAAATCCCCCGGGGGGGGGCTCCCCATTGGCTGCCTGCAGCAGCTTTGCGAAGGGCAAGTTACAGCTCAGGGCTGCAAGCTCTATCCCCTCAGGAAACTCACCCGCCCTCTCTGAGCCTCATTTCATGGAGACCTATGCTGCTTTCAGATTGGGAAAAAGGGTGTGGACATAATTAAAAATGCCAGTTGTTGGTATAGTTCTGAGAATGAGGAACACATTCTCCAGCCCATGGGGTGGGGGTCAACTAAAGGAGAATGGAGTTGGTCCGGGAATTGGTCAAGTCAGGCACAGAGGGATTTTTAAAGGGAATATGTGTCACTAAGGATCCACATAAAGTATAACAAAAGTAAGGAAATGGAGGGAAGGAAGGAAGAAAAAAGGGAGAGAGAAGGGAAGGCAAGGGAAGTAGACTGGGGGAGAAGGGTCTGGACTGCCATGGAGCCTCTGCCACCTGTTAGCCACGTAGAACAAGTGACCTCCCCTCCTAGGTCTCAGCTGCTCCACCTGTGCAAGAGGTAACGTGAGAAGAATTGTACCTCTGGCCCGAGGTGGCCGGTAGATGCTTGGAGACGGTGCCTGGGGAAATGCTGTGTATACAAGCAAGTTCACACAAGCATCAGGAACTGCTATTTTGGGTAAACTATCTGAACCTCCACTCTTCATCTGTGAAAAGGCACTCACCCAGATCAAGAGGATAATAGATAATGCATATGAAGCCCTTTACAGAAGATGACCAGGGCTTCGGGAAGAGGGGCCTCCCCCAGTTCATACTCAGGGCATTGATGCCTCATCAAGGCGGACCTCTCTGCCCAACCCCCCCCCAACACAGAAACTGCCTCCACGGTCTCACTGGGAGCCCCCAGGAGGGTAATATATGGCAGCAGCTATCCGCCCATGCCCACTTTCAGAACCAGAGCTCCAGGAATTATGGAGTTACCTCATTGGGCAAAGTACAGAGAAAAGAGAGAGCAAGCATTTCCCCTGTTCTTTTGGTTAATTAACTATCAGGGCTTTTTCTAAATGTTGACAAAGAGCTCGCTTCATCCCTAGAGGTGCACATTAGTATCCCTTGCAGTTCACCTGTAAGAGACAGAGGAGGTCCTGCAGGTGGGGTCTGAGGAGTCCTCTGGGCAGTGGTCCCCAAAATGTGGCTCCTGGACCAGCAGCATCAACATCAGCATCCCCTGGGCCTTGTTAGGAAGGCATATTCTCTCGTCTCCCTCCCAGCCCCACCGAACCAGATGCTCTGGGTGTGGGGCCCAGCAAGCTGGTTTAATAAGCACTCTCGGTGATTTGGATGCTGCCAAGTCTGAGAACCACGGCTCAGCACTGATAAATGCTGGCCGTGCGGTCAGAAAACATGAGCACAGCTCCTGGCTCGGCCACACGGAGAGAAAAACTCACTTGGCTCCTGGTCACACGGCTAATATGCTTATAAAATGAGGGCAGTGGTATTTGCCTCCAAACTAAATAGCATGTGCGTGAGTCCTGGCAGTCCACGGTCTCTATAAATACCAGGTACTGTTATAATCTCAGATACTCTACAAATTATTCTACGAGAACCAAGGAAAGGAAAGGACACCCCATACTGTGATCAGCCCACGTGGAGCACATTTTCTAATAACTCTCTAGGCTTCATGAGGCTTGCAGAGCTACAGAGGCCCCCCTGGGGGGGGGAGGCAGAACCCCGACATTTTCCAGCTGTCATCTGTCCCTGGGGATAAGACCTCACCAATGCCCAGGACACAGAAGACGTCATCTGGTGTATAAAAAATGGAACACTACACTGGTGTAATGGTAATTATACTTAACATTTATGAGCACTTTTTACAAATAGAAGTCATTTATTTTCATTAGCTCATTTCGTCCTTACAGCAACCCTCTGAGACGAATAGTAGTATAGTTGTCAATTTATAGACAAATAAAGTAAGGGCTAAGGGGTTAAGGAACTGCATGGTGGTCCACAGCTGCCATGTGGCCGAGCGGGGTCAGAAGCCGCCAGTCTGTGTCCAGGGCCATGCCCTCAGCCTCCCTTCTCCCCCCACCCCCTGTCCCACTGTCCAGCAGCCCAGCATTTGCTCTTCCCACAAATACTCTCCGCCTCCTATACAAAGCCCTAGGTCCTGTGACTGGTCCATTAAGCTTGGCAAGTGCCTGAGTGTCAGATGGAGGTGGGGAAAGGTACAGACTTTCCTATTCCAGCTCTGCCTGGGGCTGTGAGATCCTGTGAACTCAAAGCTTCCCAACATCAACATGTCATTCAGCACCATGGACAGAGTCTGCGGCGCCATGATTCTCTCAGCGTTTTGGCCCCAACCCCACAAGGCTACTTGAGGGCACATAAGCAGCTAAACTCATTTTCCCCGAAACCCTTTAATTATTATAAAAATAGAAGGCCTTCAACCACAGTTATCCAACTCGATAACCATGAATAATGCACATTAACGCACAGGCTAAGAATAGGAGATGGGGCTGCTGATTAAGCCAGCCGTGAGCAAAGGGAAAGAGACCCAGAGCTAGAGGCAATGGCATGAATATATCTTAGAAGTTTCACACATACAAACACACACATACAATTTATGGATCAGAAGCTCTACGATGTAGTCGTTACATAAAATAAGTTGAGGGTTAAGTTAAGAAGGTTGTTGGGAAGTGAGGGACATGGTTTTTGAGGGTCAAGGCTTCTCAGATACCAGCCCTGCTTTCAGGGAAGGGCAGAGAGCTGGCAGTGGCCATGCAATGGATAGGAGTGGGTCACTCTGTGACCTCGGGCATGCCCCAGACTCCCTGAGGGGTTGCAGGAGGCTGATACTAAATTAAACAGCCTGGCACATAGCAAGAGCTCCATAAGAGCAGTTATGATTCTTTCCACTACGTGGCACTTTCTTTGAGACCAAGTCACCACACCACTCCATATAAAGTCACTACAGGTTGGCCACTGAATTCTGCACGGCTCCTACTGCTAATGTCTCCATCCCATTCTCAGAAACAATCAGTGAAATGAAAGTGTGCCCACTACCCCTTGTTGTGCCGCACTTTTCACTTACACCAGAAACCCCTGATGTGTAGAAGCATCTTGTGGTTTCTGGAGACCTTTCTTGGGCCCTGGTCTGGAAAAGAGGCACCAGGAAGAAAATCCCTATTTGGCACTCTTCTTTCCCCACCAATTCTGCAATCCATTCTATAAAGACTCCATGAAATCTCATCTCGAAGTTTCAAATAAAGCCTGCCCTGGAAAGACACCCAAGGAAGAACTAGCTCGGGGCGGGGGGGGGAAGGATCTGTCCTTTTACTTTGCAGACAGCCCACGGTGTGTCTGTCATGTTGGCATCAGAAGGGTGCCTTTGTGAGAGCTGGTCTGCTGTCCCCTGCAGGGGGCTCCAGGCACTGCTGTGACTGCCTCACAGAAAGGGCCCTCGGTGAGCTAAGACCAGGCTCGAATGGGAATATCACTTCCAGGTCTTACCAGCTCTGCCCTATCAGTTGTGCAGTGGCCAGAGTGACTTTCTCCTGGACACTCTTCATCATCCTCTGAGCACCCCACTTTTGCCATCAGGTGCAAATAGCTTGCATTAATCATACCTCAAGGCTCATGTCCCTCATTTTGCTGTCCCTCCCCAGTCCCCAGGAGCCCTGCCTGCCCCTAAATGAATAGCTGTTAGGATTTTGAACAAGCCAGAGATATTATAAACTACATTGTCCTCTTCCTATAGCTTCTTACAGTGAAAACATCAATGTGTGTATTTTCCAAGTACCAGTGGCTTTTCCACGAAATGGGGAGAATGCCACCTTCCACCTGTGCTCACTGGAAGGAATGAATGAGAAGGTGCCCTTGGGACTGCCTGGCTCCATGCATGAGGGCTCAAAGGTTCCTGGGTCAGTAGCATCCCTAGTATTTCAAGAGGCAGAGGGCAATGGTGGATGCACAAGGAGGAAACCAGTCTCCAGGGAGAGAAATACTGAGACAAGGCCCCGGGAAATATGAACCCAGAATTGGAAGGAGACATGCAGAGGAAGGGTCTCTTGGGGCCCTGTCACAGCAGGTATGAAGTGCACTCCAAATACATGGACTTTATCTGCCACGTAACACGTGGCGCTGAGCAGTGGTCAACAGGGGATTTGTCACAACGGCATTTTACATAAAACGCAAATTCACGCGCACATGCATGTTTCCAACAGGATGGCGAGCGTAAGCCAGAGGAGGACACTTCTTTGGAACGGAGGAAGTCCAGGCGCCCTCCCCCACTGCTGGAAGGGACTTTTCGGCAGGTGGGCCCCCAATGTCCCTCAAGCCAGCTGCCTTTCCTGAGAGGCTGGATGCTTCATGGTCCACAGCGAAGTGGAGGGCCTGCTTTGTCCTCGAGGGCCATGTGCAGAACCTGCTGCTCTTCTCAGACCTGGGGATCAGGCTGCCTCTGCTGACTGCTAGGAACCTCGCTTCCCAACAACCCTTCTTAATTTCATCATGATGGCCTTGGACTCTCTCCTCAGTTTTCCATGTGGCATCTTCTTTAGCTTTGTGATGGCCCAGCACATGAAGACTCTCCTATGCGAGGACACTCGGTAGGACACTCAGGCTTGCTGCTCATGGCTCTGGCATCCTCTTTAGGACATTCAGCTGAAGTTTCTAGAAGGCAGCACCTGGGCTACTTGTTGGACTCAGATTCCTCCTTTACCACGTTGGTCTTGTCAGGCTTATGATCCCGGCAAGGATTGAAGAAAACCATAAAAGACAAGGAACTGATGTTTGTGTGACCTAAAACTCTGTCTGCTACCCAGCCAGCCAGCCCAATAAAATTCAGCTGAGTTTCTGATATTCGCTCCCATATTTTTTCTGGTGCACCACACCGTGAAATCTGAGCACAAAATCCATATGAGCTTTTATTTATTGCCATATGGATTTCTGTGGAAATGCTTAAGGAAGGACTTTCTGGTGGTTGTCGTTTCTGAGTTTCTTCGCTTCTACCAACTGCTGAGTGCTGAGCTGCTGACCCAAGCATGGCTTTACAGGACACTCTGCCCCAATTTCATCCCCTGTAGGTCTCAGGTGCCCTTGGTAGCTATAGGGCGTGATCGGGGCTGAGGAGGGGCTGCAGAGCCCTCTCCCTATGCTGTCCCCTACTGTGTTCCACTCCAGGGAATTGGAGCCCTGCCCCACCTCCCCGCCCTGGTCCGGGCCCCTCCTGCCTGAGGCCCCCTCCCACACCCCAGCCCCACTCTAATTGCCACATTAACACCAGCTGCTGGTCATAAGGAGGACAACGCTGGCGGGAAATGCATCGCGTCGTGTATCTTAGCAGCTGGAAAGGTTGCGGGCACGATCACTCAGCAATATCACTTATAAGGATCCATTTCAATAGGCCCGACCTCTGAGCATCACCTCACCCGGCTCCAACTGGCTCATTTCACCACAGCAAAATGGAGGCAGGGATGTCAAGGCTCCATCCTCACAGCCGTGGGCCCAGGGGAAAGAACCTCTGTCTCTGGGCTTCGAGGCAGAAGTACTGAGTTTGTCTGGTTTGAGCTAACTTGGATAATGTGCTTGAACTGATTACCGTGCTCAGGGAAAGGCTGGGGCCCGGATGGCTGGCACCCGATTCTTGCTAATGCTTGCCCAAGTCATTATTTAACAGGTGCCGTCAAAGTTCTTTCCCAGATACCCTCACTGGACCCTCACGTCCGCCTGAGGAGAGCACATGGTGGGTTCTAGTATCTTCCATGCACAGGCGAGGAAATCAAGGCACCAAGAACTGTGGAGAACCCTCCCTATGCACCACAGTTATGCGGCAGGAGGGGGCAGCACCAGGGTCCCAAAGCCTGACCCTCAGCCACTGCCACGTTCTGCCTTCTGGACCCACCGGCCGTCCTGCCGTCCAGTGCTCGGCAGACCCCTGTGCTGGGAGACAGGGCGCTTTTTCCAAAATCACACCACTTTGGGATTTCCCGCATAAACAGTTGTGAAGATCCTATACTTAAAAGGATTTTCATCATGTTAAGATTAGGACTTAGTCTTTGGTTAAATGCTTACAGACCTTGTAACACCAGGATGAGTAATTAACAGTACACATGAAACACCCCAAATCCCACTACCCCAGTATGCTGGTGGTTTGCCCTGCGCACGCGCCCTTTTATGAGCGAGCACATAGGGCTTCCTAGGCTGTATCTTATTTGCATTATGTTGCATGCCTAGCTCCCTATCGCAAGGTGTTCCTAATTTTCACTCGTGCCCATCTGGTTTCTGTAATGTGATGTTCCATTAGGTTGTTCCCATTTTTCGTTGCTGTTGTAGTTGTCAAGAGTTCTTATAAAAAAACAGAGTCAGCTTGTGGTAATTTTGTTTCTGCTTCTGTTTCTCCCTTCATATGAATTATGCTCATGATAATTTCCTAGACATTTTTTTTTGGTTTCATTTCTTAGCACCCCCCACAGTAGAACACCAAGTATCCTAGGAAACCCTCAGGGTGCTCTGCTGATGTGACCATCCTCTGCTCCTCCGTCCCTTGAGGCCCAGGCAGGGTCCTCAGTGTGCAAACAGCGTGGGGAATGGAGGCCACAACCTGGCTCCTTAGGGACCAGTAGGAAGAATCACACTCTGGATGGCATGACTGCGTTCAGCACGCCTCCTCTGCAGAACAGGTGAATGAGCGCCTGGACGGGGGCCCAACCTCCTCTCTCACATACTGGGTACTTAAATACTATCTATTAAAGAAACACATTCACTCTTGTATGGATTTTAGCAATATCTTCTAGCAGAAAAGACAAGAAAGACAAGGGACAGATTTTTACACGTGTTTATCACGTGCCAGGGACGAAGCCAGGTGCTTTCAATATCAACCTCCTATAATCCCCACAACAGCCCTACAGGGTAGGTATCAATGTTCCCATTTTACAGATGAGAAGCTGAAGCTCTCAGAGAAGACACCAGCCAAAGATCACTCGGCCACTGCAGAGCTGGGATCCAAACCATGTCTGCCCAGCTCCCCAAACCTGCTTTCTTTCCATCACCTGAGCCCACGTGTGAGCACAAAACCAAGGCTTCCTCTTCCCTCCTTCCTCCCAGATGCCAGATTTGCAAGGAAAAGAGGCAGAGATGTCCCCAAAGTCCCACTGGGCAGGAGGCCTGCAGAGAGAAACTGGAGCGGACGTGCTGGCTTGCAGACACCAGAGGGCGCTATGGGCCCAGGAAAGGGACACAACCGAGCAGCTCTGGGCTTCCTCCTTGGCGGCATTGGTCCCCAGAGCAGAAGGACCCTCAGGATGCTCACCGGAAACTCACATTTTGGACTTGTTTCTGTTGTTCCTAAATCTCTTTCTACCAGTGGGGCTCACGACCCGGCTAATGCTACAGACTTCATGTCCATGGCTCAGTGCCCATCGGAAGGAACCCTCATGCCAGCGTCTCACTGTGCTGGTCAATCTCTGCAGGGAAGAGCCGAGGGCGGAGAGTACAGAGGTCGTCACCCCTCCCTGCTCCCCATGACTCCACTGGAAATGGTCCCGACCAGCCCAGGGCTGGGGCTCTACACCCTCATCACCGCCACCAAGACAGCTGCAAAGTGACTGGAAATTGCGGGTGTAACAGAAACAGCATCACCAGCTCGAGCGCTCCCTGTGCCAGGCGCTGCGTCACACCCTTCACGCGCCTTCTCTCCTTTAGTCCCACCCAGTTCTATGTGGTGGAACCGGGATACTTCCCTTTTCCCCTTTTACAGAAAAGGAAACTGACGCTCAGAGTCGCCCCAGGACAGACATGCGGTTAGCACGAGGCGGAGCCGGATTCTGCAGTCGGCGACCCCTCCTGGGTCCAGCTGGCCCTCAGTCTTGGATGGCGGGGGTCAGACATCCACTCATCAATCCGCTCGTTTGGCAAGCGCGTACTTAACGTCAGCTGCCTCCCAGATGCTTGGGAGGTTCATCCTCCCTTCCTCTCCTTTTATGGTCCCAATGCCTGGGCTGTGGGCAGCATCCCCTAAAAGGCTGTCCCCCTTACTTTAGCCTGATTTCATATATATATTAAAACACTGGGGGAGATTGGCCCCAAGGACCCCACAGTGAATATGGGAACCAGAGAGGAGGCTAGCTTCCAAGACAAGGGGCAGAAGCAGCCCAGGAACATGGCACCACACAATGGTCTTGGGCATCTGACAGGGGAGCCGAGGAGAGTCAGGAGGCCAAGCGCTCCAGCAGCTGTTCAGCTGTGTGACCTGGGGCCAGTCACCTACCTTCTTTGAGAGCCGGTTTCCTCAGCTGCTGGGGAAGGGGAGCCTCAATCAGCCCCGCAGCCTCCCTTCACTTAAGTAATAACCAGAGTTTGTGTTTCCCATCATCCGACTAACTTGTGACCTTGGGCTGGTCACTTGACCTCTAAGCTTTGCTCTCCCCATCTGTGAAATGCGCATAAGTTGCGCCCTCTCTAAAGCGCTGGCTTCATCATGAGACATAAGGTATGGGGCACATTGGCCCTCAAGAAGGGCAACACACATCATCTCAGTGGTTAATTACACACCAGAAATATAAGACACACAACCACAATCAGAGAAATATGATTCCTGGGCCCACTGGGCTCCAGTCCATCCAATCCCCTCGCCCAAGGCAACTGCTCTGGAGAGAATATTCGAGTGAAGCCAGTTTTTTGGGCCCTGTCCAAGTGCATTAGTCACCGTGGCCTTCTCTTTCCTGTGGACTCTATCGGTCCCCTTGACCCACACTGGCCTCACCTCATCCTCAAGGGGTAATGCGAAGCAGAAGACTCTAAGTTACGAGTTAAGAGAGCCCCAGGGGCTCAGGCTGGGGTGGGCTGATCACCAAATCCCAGAGCCGCCGCCTGCGAGGCCTTTATGCATCATCTCATCCCACCCCCTCGTTTTTGCAGATGAGGAAGCAGAGGCCCAGAGAGGGAGGTGACTCACCCCAAATCACACAGCTAATATGTGGCAGAATCTAGACTCAGAGTTTGCTAAAAATGTTCAACTGCAAGAGAAAGTCAACCAAGGACAGTGCTGGAAGTGCTACAGTCTGTTCTGCTGCCCATCTGTCCTGCCGCATCGAGGATGTGAGGAGGTCTCCCTGGCTGCCGCCATGCCTGGCAGGTCCCGACTGTGGGCCTGCAGGCAGGGATCCGGGCCACCAGGGAGGGGCCTGCACCCTCCAGGAGAATAAGGCTGCCCGTTCTGAGCTAAACCAGCACAGACAAGGCCCAGATGCACCTGCTGCTCATAGGAGAAAGAGGCCCATCACTTCCTGCCTGGTGACACCAACACAGGAGGACAGCTCATCAGTCAGAGGACATGCTGGTCCAGGAGACACACGTTGGTTCACCCAGCAAGCATCGCCCAGACCCAGCTCCCTGGATTCGAGGGCTCCAGCAGCCCCAATCCTGACAGGAATATCTGGGTATCCTGCTCTGGGCCCACAGGAACCTAGCAAGCTAGCGACGATAGCTAAAAGCAGTTGCTGAACTTGAGCACCTAGACTCCAGGTGCCGTGCTTTTACGCCACACAGGAACCATGGACGGTGGCCACCACCAGCCCCGTCTTTCAGGTCAGGAGACCCAGACTGGAAAACTGATGGCAAAGTCACACTGTGCTGTGTGTCCATCCCGCAGCTTCTCAGACTGCTCTGTATCCTTGTGTAGGAGTTACTGTGTGTGTGTGTGTGTGCGCACCTGTGCTTCCAATGGGGATAAAAAAGAACTTCTCTGTGGAATAAATGAAGACACAGAGAAGTAGGGGAGGAAAATAAATACCCTCCACATGGCCACCCTGTTTAACAAAGGGGCTCCACCTCCAGAATCAATCTCTTTCTGTCTCTTGCTCACACACACACACACACACACAAACTGGGGTCATACCGTATATTTTCCCATGTGCTTTAAAAATTAACAAACTATTATTTTCATTTCCTAGGTCATTAATTATTTGTTGAAATGTGGTTTGGCACTCCCGAGTGCCGCTGCATCATTTAGCTGTGCGGTAACGCAGTTCGCCCTCTGCCCGCTCCACAGCACATGGTTGTTTCCAGTCTCACTTATGAATGACACGGAGTGAAACATGGGGTAGGCACTCTGTGCATCCTTGATTTAGCTCCACAGAGTACATCTCTGGAGTGAAAGCACGCAATGAGAGGGGACCTACAGGGAGAGAACGGGCTGGCCACGTGGAACTGTTTCCACGGTAATGGAACAGAAAGGCACCTGCATGTACAGCCCTGCATGAGGGGTGGAGGAAAATCCTCCAGGGTCCATCTGCACTGCCTTCTGAGCCCGCGCTCTGGCGAGATGTTAGTTAGCGCAGATGCATGCCCGAGAGTCCTGTGGCTGTCTCTCCTGGGACACGGAAAGTACATTTTTAATAGCTGGTGGGAGTGAAAAACAGCATTTTAGCGACGCTCTGATTTTTATTTCTCCTCACAGGCTAACAACGCAAGAAAGCTTTCCTCCTCAGAAGGAACCCCTATGTCCTAGGATCCGTTGGGCTTGTCCTGCTTACGATGAAGGTAAAAGAAGGTACAACATTCATATTTGGGGAGAGCACGTACGGGCCTGCCTGCCTTGTCTGGCTGCTCACCATCTCCCCTTGAAACTTCTGCAAGTCTTCTGGCGATTCCCCAAATTCCTCTGGTCTCTCCCCTCACACCCACCTGGCACATCACACTCAAACATTCCCAGCACGTCTGACCACGCGCAGACCGTTCGATGCCTTCCCACACTGCAGACGAGGCCTGGACATGCCCGGATATCTACTGCCCTGCACGCTGGTCCTCAGACCCTTCGGCAGCTCTGCATCCTGCTCCCTATGAGCCCCAGCGAGTACCCTCTGCTCCAAGCACCGTCAATCACCCACGGCCCAAACAAACACTCCCGCCGGGTTGTGCTCACTCATGCTCATCCCTGCCGGGCAGCACTGCCCACTGCATCCGCTTCAACTGCCCAAGTCAGGGGAGCACCTGCACTGAGCCTCTTTGCTCCGCCCAGGAGACCTCTTCTCTCCACTCAGATGCTTCCAGGCAGCACCCCCCACCCCATCCTGCTCCCTGGCCAGCTACACAGCCCCCGGAGGAGTGATAAAAGGGAAATGCTTACCTTTTCACCCTTCTCTCCTTGGACAAAAGGCCCTCTGCCCTAGAAAAGGAAAGGAGGAGGCACAGGTTTACGACAGAACATCTCCACGCATGACATCAGACATGGTAGCAGCGCCCTGGGGTCTGCAAAGGTCGGAAGCTTTCTCATCAGCTCTGCGAACGCGCTTCCAAACAAGATGATAACCCTTACTTGTTGAGCGTTCATTCTCGGGGGTAGTACCCCATTTAATTTTTCCAACAATTCAATATTACTATACTTGTAACTTTTCCCTTGTGAGCTTTACTAAGATATCATCCACCTACTGTATCATTCACCTAAAATATTCAATGTAATAGTTTTTAGTATATTTATAGAGTTTTGCAGCAACCACCATAATCAACTTCAGGATGTTTTCATCAGCTGAGCAAGAACGCTGCACCTGTTAGTGGTCACACCCCATGCCCCCCACCTCCGGCCCTAGGCAAACACTAATCTATTTTGTCTCTGTAGATCTGCCTCCTCTAGACATTTCATATACACAGAATCATACGATATGTGGGCTCTTACTGCTGGCTTTGCACCCAGTGATTTCTCAGCAAAGTGTTTTCAAGGTTCATCCATGTTGTGACATGTACCAATATTCCATCCTACCGCAGAACCACATGCCACTGCATGAATGTAACACACATCCCGTTTATCCACTCACCACGTGATGAGCACTCAGGTTGTTTCCACTTTTTGGTTATTATGAATAATGCTGCTCTGAACATTTCCCCACAGGTTTTGTATGAGCATATGTCTTCATTTATTTTGGATATGTATCTAAGAAGAGGATTGCTGAGTCACACGGTAATTCTGTTTAGCCTTTTAAGGATAAGGACTGTTCTCCAAAGCAGTAGCACCATTCTGTACCAGCGATGTCTGAGAGTCCCAGTTTCTCCACCTTCCTGGCTACTCTATCCATCACTAGTGAGGCGCTAGGGTCTCTAACCATCATCACTGCCTTACCTATTTCTCTCTTCAATTCTGTCACTTTTTGCTTCACGTATTTTGGACTCTTGTGAGGTGCACAGATGTTTGTAACTGTTCTTGATTTCTGAAAGACTGACACTTTGATCGTTCTGAGACACCCCTCTTCATTTCCGCTAACGTCGGGTTTTAGAGTCTATTTTATCTGATATTGGCACAGTCACTCCCAATTTTTCGGTTTTCTATTTTCAGAATATCTATTTCCCATCCTTTTACTTTCAACCTATTTGCATCTTTGAATCCAAAGTATGTCTCCTGAAGACAGGACAGAGTTGGGTCTTGTTTTTATGTCCAGCCTGAAAATACAGCGTGATTACTGATGTAGCTGGTTTCACGTAAGCCATCTAAATTTTCATCTCTGCCTCCTGTCTTGTTGCTCCTTTATTCCGCCTTTACGGCTTTTGTTTATTTGTTTGTTTGTTTTTGCATTAAGTATTTTCTAGTGCTATGTTTTAATCTCTTTATGGCATTTCTACCGTATATTTTTGAACTATTTCGGTAGAGGTCGCTCTTGGGTTTCCCATACACAACTCAGCTTCTCACGACCTACTTCCAATTCATACTTCCTCCGGTGAGATTTATAGACACAACCCTCCTTACCTGGTTCCAGTCCCTCTTCCCCCAATCTTGTGCCATTACTACACCTGCTTGTTTCATGCCCGATTGCACACTATCATGATGATGCTTTTGAGCTTGTCATCCCGCTATATACTCAGGTCTCCGTCACCCCCGACAGTCAGTCAGCGAAGGATCTTACTGGCCTTTTTTGGTCCACGCTGACTCCTTTTTCTCTCTTTCTGCTTTCAAAAGTTTCTTTGTCTTTTGGCATCGGGGCTACAATCTTTCTGAGAACGGCTCTCTTTGTGTGATCTTGATTAGAGCTCACTGAGCTTCCTGAATGTGTAGATTACTGCTTTTCACCAAATTTGGGATTTTTGTTTTCACCATTATTTCTTTGAATACACTTTCTGCTCCTTTCCTCTCTCCTCCTGGCAGCCCCATTAGGTGCATTCTGGTGCATTCTGCTAACTCTCCGACGCTCTGTTCATTTTCCGGCCTTACTCTTTGTCTCTAGTTTTCAGATTACAGAATCACTATTGATCTGGTGGCTGGAATGCTGGCTCTTTCTTTCAGGAGGCTGGTTCCTACCTACCATTGGGCCTCTCCACTGATCCCCATTTTCCTTTCCGTTATAATTTTAAGCTCTAAAATTTCCATTGGGGTCTTTTTTTTTTTTTTTTAGAAACTTCTCTTTACTGATATTCTGTATTTGCTGACATGCTGTCATAATATCTGCCTTTCCTCCTTTAAGAATGATACCCCTTTGTCCTTTGACTGTCACTGTGACGGCTACTTTGCAGGTTGTGTTTGCTTCTCCACTCCCTGTGCCCCATCACCTCACTCCCTGCTGCTTTTCCTGAGGGTCACAGGGATATCCTGGAGAACCACACACAGTTCAGTCTGAATCTGGGCAGATAGGAGCGAGCCAGAGAGGGGAAGGGAGGGGAAAATAAGGCATGGAAAAACAGTATAATTCTTCCTGGTGGAGGAAAGAGCATGTGCAGCGGCCAGTGAGAAGTGGCCAGTGTGGAGACTCCGAGCTGCCAATCGGGGCACCCAGAATCCAGGGGTAGGAGCGGGGCTGGTGTGGGACAGGGCTAGAGTGGCAGCAGGGGCCACCTCTGGTGGGCCTCCCGTGCCCAAGGGAGGAGCTTGGGCTCCATTCCAAGGGCAGTGTGAGGCTCGATGTCTGGCTCCCACTAGGTGTTTGGTGCATTCTAGCTGACATGCATGCCTAGGGGAAGCCCGGGGTCTCCCACGCCAGCCCTATACTCACCATGTCACCTTTTTCTCCCTTGAGTCCAGGAGCTCCAACCAGCCCAGTGGCTCCCATGTCCCCCTGCAGGGTGCAAACCAGAGAGGAGCACTGGGTCAGGTCCCCCAACGGGGCTCCCCCACTCAGACTGCCCACTGCCCACTGCCCACTTGGCCCTCGACGCCCCAGCAGTGGCTGATTTTGTCCCTGCCAACTTCGCAATGAGGCCATGCTTCCCACCCCCGGAGAAGGAGGAAGCATCTAAATAATTTCCCCAATCTCTTAATTCCACAACTAAGGACATCCTAAGTAAGTGAGTGGGAGAACGCATCATGTGTTTGTGCCCGGGAATGGTCCAGCCCCACAAGGGGCGTGAGAAGCCCCAGGGTTCAAACCCCCGCTCTGCTGCTTACTGTGAGAACATCATTACTCTTTGGGCCTTGGGCTCTTCCTCTGTGAAATGGGCATGCTGTCCTGAGCACACATAAGACTGAAAGCACGAAGGTGCTTTGAAGGCCGCCGGAGTTCAACCAGGGTCCCCTGATTACGCCATTTGTATGCCCTGGGCCCTCCCAACTCTCCATGAAGACAGGGAGGGCAGGCAGAGGAGAAAACAGTGTTTGCGAGGGAAGAAAATTCACCAAGGGTCGAGTGCGGGACTGGGGCAGTCTCCTACCATGCCGTGAGCCAATCCAAACAGGATGGGCGCCCAACACGGGAGCCCTCAACTTTGTCTGTTTTTCTCTTCTCTTGTTATGCAATTTCATCTGGGTCTACTCCCACCTTGCATACTCTCAGGACAAACAGCTAGTTGGCTTTTGCTGCCCCCCTTGGTCTGTCATGCCCTTCCCCTGCCTTCTTTATCCTAAGCAGCTCCCATGCATCCTGCTGGACCCCGGGGCCCCTCCACCCTGGCTCTCCCCGCAGGGGATCCCACTCTTTTCTGTCACTCTTCTCTTGCCACCAGCCTGTGAGCACTGGGGACAGGGCTTTCTCATTCACTGTAACGTCCCTGCACCAGAATGGGCCCTGGCACCTGGAGTCACCAGACCATTACTGTTGACCAGACCTGAGCTGTATCTGGGTAAATGGGGCCACTGGGAGCCACAGCTGTTGCCCTGGAGTCTTAATCTCGGGCTGGGACAATCTGACCTGTGGGGCCGAAGGGCAAGGACTGCAAATCATCTCCAAGGGAGCCAGGCTGGTGTCCAGGTGGCTGAGTCCGAGTCCCTCCCTAGCATTCCCTCCCCCTGCCTTGTCCTCCCTGCAAAGGTCACCTCTCAACCCTGGATCTGTCCAATCACAGCACGACATGGTCATCCAGTAACCAACCACTGCCTCAGACAAATGTTCTCCACTTAACACTTCCACAAACCCCCGGACACCTCTGCTCTCTTCTTCCCTCTGACAGCCGAGAAGCTGAGGTTACTGCCCAGGGGGTGCTCAGTGAGGCAGGAACCCCTGTGCTCCTTCTCGAAAGGACCACCTGGCACTCTGGACCACCCGAAGCTGCTCTCCTTTGGCACCACGGGAGGGGATCCCATCAGGGGTATGTGTGTGTGTGTCCAGGCTCCCCAGCCCAGCAGAGTGGGGGTAGAGAGGAGAAGGGGGAGAAGGGAGAAAGGGAGAGAGAGAGAGAAGAGAAAGGTATCACCTCAGGGTGTTTCTACCACCACACTCAGCCCCTCTTTCACACACCAGACCAGGTAATGGCCTCTGGATCATGCTGACTTCTTCCACCCGCCCGTGTGACCACGGGCAATTCTCATCTCTCTGGGTCTCAGCTTTCTGAGACCAAAGTTAAGGATGTGAGAAGACAGCTCTGTCCAGCTCTGTAAATGCTAATAACCTAAGGAGGGATGGAGACAGAGAGGTGGCTGCATGACTGAGGAGCGGGGCCCCTCGAGGAGGCACCTGGCTTTGAGCAACGAGTGAGTTCAGAAAATTTGTGCCGAAAGAATTTCATGCAACTTAAAGAAACCTTACGTGCAGTCTAAACAGACAGACTCTTACCAGCCCAAGCCCCAAAGTTTCTGGAATATAGAGGACTAAAAGGACTGACACAGAATTAGCTAGCCACGGAGAGGTTAGCCCATTGGAGCAAACGGGATGGGAGCCAGGACTTTCTCACCCAACCCCTTCTAGCTCAGGTTTTCAGAAACAGAGGTTCCGGACTTCACGCCACTGGCTCAGAGGCAAACACCACAGACTAGTCATCCAGCACGACGCTTCGCCTCCACGTGGGGAGCACAGCAAAGGCGAACCTGGGCCCCAAAGCACCCTGAGCCACACCTGCACTGACCTTTGGGCCGGGGAGTCCCATGGGGCCATCAGAGCCCTTTTCGCCCTAAAGGAAGAAGGACAAAAGAAACAAGAAGTAAGACTCTAGTTAATTCCCCCACGCCCTCTGCCTTCAGCAGTCGGTTACCCCTCCACAGGCCCCTAAGCCAGTCTCTGAATGAGCCACGTATGGCCAGCAAGCGGGACAAGGTTTCCTGGAGCCAAGAACCACTCTTCTTGAACTCCATGGGACACTTTGGTGTCGCCTCTATGTGGCTGTTGGTGGAATAAAGACGGGGACAAACAAGATGGTACCCCGTGGGCTACTTTTTCCCTGACACTGCCACCCCTGGAGGTCAAACTATCACGTGGCCCGCTAATGGTTCCCATAGTTATTAGTCACCAGACACCAAAGCAATGCATGTTTGTAACCTACCTCTAACCATCGTTCACCTGCTCACACACATGCTGCTTGTGTAAAAGATCCAGTTTCCAGATTGAAAATTCTGATCTGTTAAGTTGTGGGTGCGTGTAAATACTGCCACACTAAAAACCAATGTAACACGGTTCATACACTCGTCCACGTGTAAATCTCACCACATTAGTGAAAAGGAAGCGACACCGTATCCATTTATGTGTGCGTACCACCCATCGCTAAAAACACCCCAGGTGCGGTTGTGTACTCAGCTAGTTCAGGAACAAGTTTGTTTTTTTAACGCATTCATAGATGTCATTTACACACGCAAATGGAGGTAAATAATGTTTTGTGTATTTGACCCCACATAGTGCCCATCGGAATGTCTGGTACACAGTTCACACGAACCATGTTTGGGTCTAGAGATGGAAACATGGACCCAAGAGGCACGTTGACCTAGGAGAATAATGGAAGTTTTCTGTAAACTGAATCCAAGATTTAAACCACTGGAAGCCAAGTCTGCCTGTGGCCTCCTCCCAGGAGAGAACACTCAAATCTCCTGAGCCCCCATGTGCCACATCGTCTATGGAATTGAAGATGGCGAGACAGAGGCCAGCCCTATTTAATGAGGAGCTTATTGAAGCTCTTTCGTGTGGGAGGCAGAAGAGGCCCCCTTCGCACCCACCTGTGCGAGCACCCCAGGCTAGGTGCACCTCTGCTCTCCTGGGCACGGTAGCCAGACCACACACTGAAGCATTTCTGAAGATCATGTGCTATGTGTCTTAAAACCTCAGTGCTCAGCACACAGTGGGTGCTTACTGTTTACTCTCAGATAGAAGGGGTGGTTGAGGAATAAAGGAATGGGTTATTGGGTGATGCCCCCCAGAGTTTGAGGCTGAGAATCTGTAAGGTGATTGATCATCTTGAAGAGCGAGCCCTTGTCCTGCCCGCAAGAGAGGGTGTGTTCCTTTATCTGTCCCTACCAGCTGTCCTGCCACCATCCGCCCACCATCCTTCACACCCTGATCCACGTATCCATCAGTTCAACCACTATTTAATAACGTTGGGCTAGACACGATCAGTGGCTAAAAATACAGACGTGTCAAGATCCAATCTCTGCATCTGGAACTTACCTTATGGAAGTAAAAACAGGTAGACATTTTTAGTCCAATGTGATCACTGTTATGGTAGATGGCAGCCCAGGGATAGGAATGGGTCATGGGGTCTTGGACATAGCAGGTGCATGGCCACATGGGGAATGAGGGAGGGAGGGCTGGAGGGAGGGAGGGGGGAAATCACATAGACAACAAGGTGCTCAGGAAAACATTCCTTGCGGACATCTTGAGAGAAGAGCAGGCATGAGCCAGATAAACGAGGGGATCCAGACAGATGCTGTATATGCAAATACCCAAAGACAAGAAAGGTTGTGACCCCTCCAAGAAACCAGTAGTTCTTGGTGTCCTGGAAATTGGGGGAGCAACACGGAGAAAGATGGTGCTAGAAAGACAACTGGGGACCCTCTGTGACCATATAGGGTGGTGTGGTGGGGGTGGGGGTGGGAGGGGAGTGCCTGGGGGTCTTTGAGTGGGAAGATACATGGGAACAGGAGGTAGAGACTCCTGAGTCTAGACTTCCCTCCCAGGGGTCCTTCCCCCATGCCAGGGGCCACAGGAGCCTTGGCAGGACATGCCCAGGGCACAGTTTGGCTCAGGGAAACTTCTGGCCAGGGCAGAACTGGCTTTGGCCACCACCCCAGCAGTCTGTCCACACAGGGCTAGTACCCAAACCTCACAACAAGTTAGCCTTCTCCTTTGGGGTTCTTATTCAAAACCCAGGGACAGGGGAGGGGCTGAGGTCCAGCCCTGGGTGCTCACCCTGGCTCTCTACCTGACGTGTCTCATTCTAACCCAGCGGGCACTGGGCCAAGGTACCTCCCCTTCACACCTGCCCAGAGAAAACTTCAGCTCACAGCCAGGCTGAGCCGGCTCCTGTCAGCAAGTTGGGCCAGCATTTGGCAGCCTCACCTGACTGAGAGTTCCTGGGGGCTCCCTGTCTCCCCAGGTCTGGTTCTCTGGGTAGAAAGGAAGGAGGGAAGGGGAAGAAGAACAAGGTGAGGGGGGGAGGGAGCCTGCCAGCCAGGACATGTGCATTGGAAGTGTGTCCATTCCAGTGAACTCCACTGTGATTTCACATTCCTTCCTGTCTGCTCAGCCCCGTACAGAGCCACTGAACCCCTCCTGTATGCTGGCCCCGAGCCGGGAGGGCAGATACAGCACGGGATATGACCACAGGCTTCAGGGCAAGGCCCCGGGCTATGGGCTCTGGCAGAACCCCCAGGACCTTCCCCAGCACAGCTCTGCTTTTTATCATCCTTGTGTGTTTGGTTAACTTGTTCTGCTCAAACAGTAGAAGACTTCTTTCTTCTTACTTATCAAAAAGGCCACTGGTCTACGGGAAAACAGGACAGATGAAGGCCTCGGGCACTCAATGAGACACTAAATCTAGGCTAGTGGATGGTGCCGGTGGTGTTCGCAGAAACACTAGTTTGTACATTAGAAACTAGGTATACACAACTCTACTTGTATGTCACCTCCTCAGAGTCTTATTCGCAAACCAGGTCTGTTTTGATGAGTGGAGAGATAGCAGCAGGGGTGAGGAAAACCTCGGGGATACATTAACTCCAGGAAAACATTAACAGGTCTCAGGGCTCCCCTCCTCGGAGCTGGAACATCAAGAAACAAGAGGTCCGAGGAACAAGAAGGACTCCCTGTCCTGCAAGTCCCCCAGAGCCCAGGGCCATCCTGCCCTGGCCACCCTGGTGCATGATGAGAAATCCCCACCTCCTCTGCTCAGCTCGGGGGCTCCGGGCTGGGGGCTGAGGGTAGACTGCTGGGGGTACCTTTTCTCCAGCTGGGCAGGAGCAGTTGATGGTCTTCAAAAACCCGATTTGTTCACTGCCGGAAGTGGGAGGCTGCTGGGGCAGGGGTGATGGCTCTGTCAGCACGGTCACCTGGCACTGGAAGGAAGTCGCAGTGAGTCAGAAGGTCAGAACCTGGCTTTTCACCCAGCACAGCTCCCCAGCAGGCAAGGGACCAGGAACCCAAGAAGCCTGAGCTTGAGTGCAGGGGAGGTCGGGTCATGCCCAGCAGCAGGTCCTGGGCTCCTGAGGCCTTGGAGTCAGAAGGGCCTGGGCCAACCTGCTCTCAGCCACATCGCTTGCTTCTCAGCGGCTGCAGGAACCACGAACCCCTCTAAACCTCAGTGTTACCCTCTGCAGAATGGGGACAAGGGTGGGTCCATTGTGATGCAGTGAGGAGGATTCGATGGGACAGCTCACTGTCTCACACCCAACAGGTGCTTGGAAACGATGTGCTTCCCTACCATCACCACTTCCCCACCTCCCTTCCCTCTGTTGTCCAGGCCCTCATCTGACCTTCTCTCTTTTGCTCAGTCCACAGTCAGGCCCATCTGACTCCAAACCCCCAGCGCTGGGGGTTTCCACCACCATGTCTTGGGCACAGGGCCACTGAGCACCGTGTGTGGACGTCACCCCTCTGCCCCAGGAAGCGGGCTCTGTCACTAAGACCACCTTCCAAGCAGCCCTGGGACTGGGGTTTGTTAAAGAAGTTGGGGAGGGAGAGCCTTGAAAGGGGGCAGATGCAGAGAGGTCCAGGGTCGGGGGAAAAACTCTGGGTTTTCTCGATCTTTCCAGTCCTGCCTGCAAGCCCCCTCCTCCCCTCTGCCGACCAACCCAGTGTGCCAGGCCTCCATCCACTGAGCATGGTCCGTCCCTCCCAGGGCCATGCTGCCAGCCTCGGCCTCTCCTCCCCAGAGCCGGGCCCCACTGCTTGGCCTGCAGACTGGTGGTGTCAGATAAGACCAGGACCACGGCAGCCCCCTAGGGAGACCTGCCTGGCCCCCAACCCACATCCTGGGGGCCCAGGAAATGGAGCCCTAGCCCCAGATGGTCACTGGACTCCTCTCAGACCACATTCTGAGGGTGGGCACCCTCTGACCCCTGAATGCCCATTCCTAGGACCTGGACACCCCCGTCCCTCTGGAGGCCAAGGACCAGTTTCCTCCCCACCTCTGCATGCAGGAGTTTGCTCACCGGGCCCAAGGGGATATCACAGCAAGTCTCCAATTCTGCGTGTCTGGAGTCACAATAAATCACAATCTGCTGCAGGTCAAACTGGAAGGGACATGAGGTCAGAGTGAGTCTGGAGGACTCGGCAGCCCGAAGCCTCCATGCCTCCAGTAGGCCCGCGCAGGGGTCGGGCCCCGCTTTCTCCTCGGGGTCCCTCCCTGGGCTGAGCTTCAGGGGAGCCTACAAATCTCCTGCTTACACACCCCCTTCTAGAAGGGACAACCCAAGAGCGAGGAGGTTGGAGGCTACGGGCTTGCCGGCACGGATGGCGCTGGTTCTTGAGTCTCCGAATCCTTCCCCGGACACCTCTGCCCCCGGGCACTGTGACTGTGCTTTCTGAGAGCCCCTTCCTGGGTGTTCTCACGACAGGCCCCGAAAGTCTCCGGGAAGTGCCCCATTTCCAACCCTCCAGACATCCCCACATGGTTGCTTATGTCAACTTTGTAAAGTAAAAATGTGCCTTTATCACCCCCTTGAATACACAGTCCCTTAGTGTGACTTACAAGGGCTCTGGTGTCCAACACTCACATGCGTATGCACACACACACGTACACACACAACACACACGCTCGTGCACATGCACACGTACGCACACCCGCACACACCCGCACAACACACACAGGCATGTACACACACACGTGCACATACCCTCACAACACACGTACACACACA